>NC_136887.1:34721218-34851218 GCF_949152265.1 Phoxinus phoxinus | reverse complement strand
CTTAATGTAAAACAGAAATACCCCGCGTAGTCGCTGTCGTGTTTGTCATATAGTTCTTTATGTTCCGACACCAACGAGACCAACAGCTCTACATTCATCTCGTCTTGCATCTTCCTCGTCTTATTTCTTCCCGACAGTGTAGACGCTATATCTTCTTCGCGTTACGCTCGGCAAGACCGTTTTGTGTGTGAGCGCCCCCAAGTTGTGTTTACTGTAACTTCAGAAGCTCCAGACACGTGAGCAAAAGCGCCAATCTCATTGGTCGGATAGTTTTCGTAGCAAAAAAACGAACCCGAGGCGTTTAAATTTTTTTTCCGCTTTTTTTACGCGTCGGTGTGCACACTCACATTGGCGCCCTTTGTTTAGTCACGAGGCGTTAAACGTCGGCGAATATTGCGCGCAAAATTCGTTCCAGTGTGAACAGGCCTTCAGTCCCGCCCCTCCGCTTCCGGATCATGGGACCTTATTTCGGAAAAAATCAGGGGGGCAGTGTTCCGAAAGACATTGAAGCCGACCTGGGCGCCGCCATTGGCTAGCGGACCCCCGCCTGCTGTTAGCATTCCATTGACTCCCATTCATTTTGGCGTCACTTTGACAGCGAATAACTTTACATCTGAGGCGTTTAAAGACACCGTTTGTCCATTGTTTATTTCTAAAGAAACACGAAAATGTATAAAAGGCTCCATTACCTTGTATCTTACGTTATGGCCCCGTAGAAGCTGTTTTTGTAAAAATAGGCTAACGATTGCGTCATACCCGCGCGACTCTGTCGCACAAGCCGAAAAATTACCGTATGGACAGGCAGAGAAGCTCGCAAGCAATCGGGAGGACGTGGAGCATAAAGTCAAGGGAGAAGCCCATAGAGAGTGATAAAGTTGCTCCCGCTGCTAGCTCATGGACAGCTAATGCTCACGCTCTCCGTCTCTGCGAGATTCGGAAGGGAATGATTCAGATTTCTCTCGGCACAGCTACTAGAAGACCTACAGGTTGCTCACGTCACATCTATGTCGTCAAGCTCAGTTTGAGTCTGTGCAGTTCGCCTGGCGATCAGGAAGTGAGTGCTTCTAATTGACTTCACTTCTCTCCGTTGAAACCTATGGGGTCGCTGTGTCCAGTTTATATACTGTCTATGGAAAAAATATGTATGTGGCGAGAGACAACTTATACTACGGCAGCTGGTTTAGCCCAAAACATGTGCAGTTATTTGGCCGTTGGGTCTGTTCAAGGTCGGATCACGTTCTCACCACAAACTAACCGCTCCAGAGTTCATTTGAAAGCGCACCGAGACACTAAATGAGGCAGGCCGTGTGAAAGCACCCTAAAATGTATCAAAACATGAACTTTGATCCTGGAATGTCTTCCTCAAAAACCTTGATTTCTTTTCGAAAGACATGAACATCTTGGATGACGTGGGAGCGAATAAATTATCAGGAAATTTGAACTACTCCTTTGAGCAAGAATGCATTGAATTTATCAGAAGTGACAGTAAAGACAATTTTGAACTCTCTCTCTCTCTCTCTCTCTCTCTCACAGGGAGCGTATTTTAGGAGGCAGGAGGTCTCGCTCCGGGGATTCGGGCCGGCAGAACTTCCCAGTGAAAGTGACGGTGGAAGTGATCCGAGACTCTGTCCTGGACTCTCATGGTTTCAGTGTCTCAGCACAGCTCCCCCTGCTGGTCAGGGACGTCACTGCAGGTGCACACACACACACACACACACTCACGTGGAGTTCGGCTTACGGGGCGCGCCGGAGCAGGTTGTTTTTGAACACAGATTATGATCTAAGCGAAGCCGGGTTTGGACACTGTCCTTACAGGAGATCTTTTATATTTCTCAGAGACACCAATGAGAGTAAATAGAGACGTCCAAGAAGCAGTGTTATTTAGTGTTATAGGCTTCATTAATATGTTGAATTATTTTTTATTTTTTATTTTTCATTTAAAATTTAGCTAAAGTTTGTCATTTTGTTGTGTTTTTGTAAAAAAAAATCACGTTTTCTAAAAAAATATAATTTTTATTAATATTTTCCATTTGAATTTTAAAGTTTTAGTATTTTATTGTGTGTTTTTTGTCATTTTTTTGTCATTATAGGTTTCGTTAATATGTTGAATTATTTTTTTATTTGATATTTTTCATTAAAATTTTAGCTAAAGTTTGTCATTTTGTTGATTTTTGTAAAAAAAAAAAATTGTTTTTATTAATATTTTGAAATTAGTTTTTATATTTTCCATTTTAATTTTAAGTTTTAATATTTTGCTGTGCATTATTTGTCAGTTTTTCCTCACGTTTATTTTGAAACCATATAGTTTCTATTAATATTTTGAATTAGTTTTTATTTTTATATTTTCCATTTTCATTTAGTTTAGTTTAAGTAATTTTGTTTTGTGTTTCTTGTCTTTTTATCATGTAGTTTTTGTTGATTTTATAATCTCCGGTAACACTTTATTTTACGGTGTCCTTGGCTTGGGGGTGGCCTCGTAGGGCAGCGAAGCAAGTGCATTCTGGGAGTAGTAGTCTTTCATCCCCATGAGCAAAAAGTACATTTTCTGGCTTTTCTCAATCTAGAAGGCTCCAAAATCAAAAATAATTTCACATTTCTACTACATAAGTTACCCATTTTAAATACACATTCATCTTTCCAGCGGTGAAGTATCCCTTTAAGGAAAGATTGAACAGATGTGTCAATGGTGGTGAGATAATATCAGCCGCTAATTTGAAAAACAACAGTTCAATGAGATCAGGACCTGATGATTGATTCACATCTGAGGTCTTTTAATGCAGAGCAAACATCAGAAGAGTTACTGTGATTAAAAACAAACTCTGTTGTCCGTAGATGACGCTCTGCATCCACTTGGACTATCTTATCTGGGCCGGCTTATGGGCAAGCTTCAAGTTTCAATTTCAATACAAAAAAATTCTCTCCCAGTGTTTACATGCACCAGTGGGGAATAATAGTGAATCAAACCAAACCAATTCCCCGGGAAAGGCTCGGAGAGTGATTGCACTCTTTCATCTCTTTCATGGAAAGTCTATTCTCTCGGCGGCAACGTTCATAAGTAATACGAGTGCATCTTCTTTGTGTTTATATAACATCCGCATCATTGCCCTACTTATGGAGACTCATCTGGCAATTGACCCTTCGCTAAGCCACGCCCCAAAACCCCCACTGACCAATCGTGGCTTAGCAACCGTAACTAGGCGCGGGAGGTCTGGCAAGATGAGCTCTGTGGGGGGTCGCGGCATATTTTGAAAAGTTTTTAGCAATGAGCATTAAATAAAAGTCCTTAACTTTAACTTTTTTCTGTTCAAAATTAACAATATTTATATAATGAGCGAGTTTATCATGAATCCATTTTCCACTCCGTGTATGTGTCTTATCCTGAGCCACTGGTACTCCTATAATAAGTGTTTACACTGGGACTATTTTACACGGGTTCGGATGTGGAGTAGCTTAGGACCGGCGTGACTCGTCATTGACGTACACAGAGAGAAGTAGTTCCGGCTATAATGTTCTTCCGAAAGACGCATTATTCTGTTACGCAAGTTTATTATCACTCGCTATAGCGCCAAAAGCCTCAGAAATAAAGCCTCACAAATAACATGCAAGTATTGAGGTCCCAGACAGCAGTCATTTAGTGATAGCCTATATTCTTTATTTTACCTACACACAGTGTGAATATTTGTGTTATTGCATATTAAATAGAACCAATGTATAGGCTACTCCTCGGCTTACGTTTTTAAATTACAAAGGGCCTACTGATGTTTTTGTTATTGTATTTTCAATATGATAGGCTATTATTTGTGCATAAGCATATCTGGTTATAGTAAACATACCGTTTGTTTGAAAACAACATATTTTGTCCTCCTTGCTGCAAGCTTACAAGAGCGATAATATCATTAAATGTGAACGGGGCCCTAAAATATTTTCTTGGGGAAAGGGGGTCTCAGACAAGAAAAGGTTGGGAACCACTGCTGTACCCCAATCCGATCGCGGCTCTACCGGTGTTAGTGTTATTCCACTAGATTTATGGATGAGCTGTTTGATTTATAATTATTATATTATTTCCACAGATATTTCGCCTGTTCGCCAAAAATGGCTAATTATCTCCTTGGGAGTGTCTGACACCGGGGCGTACACACTGTGATAGACGTGCCAGGCGCGAAAGCTTGTCAGGCGTAGCAACAGTAACTGAGGAGGGCGGGGCTTAGCGAAGGGTCAATTCTAGCATGTCAACACAAGATGTTTCCCGCCTTTTTTAAGCATTTCAAATTCAAATCAGCCAATTATAAGCTTCCATTTTCGGAGATGGTAAACGACACGCTCACTAGATCTGGCAACAAAGCTCGCTCACACACACACACACACACACACACACACACACACACACACACACACACACACACACACACACACACACACACACACACACACACACACACACACAGATTCTGCAGTGCTGACTTCTCTCTTTTTTTCAGAAGAAACAGCTGATAAAAGTCCAGAGGGAAAACCTCACAGCGTGTGTGTGTGTGTGTGTGTGTGTGTGTGTGTGTGTGTGTTTGGCATGAAAACAAATGAGTGTAAATGGCAGGACAGAGCAATGCAGAGACTCGTGACATGAATAATGAATTAACTTTCTCAAGCCGTGCGTCTCTATAACTTTGACATATTCAATGATAATAATCATAAATGTGTCTTGAGCATCAATATTACACTGATTTCTGAAGGATCATGTGACACTGAAGACTGGAGTAATGATGATAAATTCAGCTTTGATCACAGGAATAAATTACACTTTATTATATATTCACATAGAAAACTGTGGATTTACATTATAATAATATTTCAAAAATGTAACTATATTGTTGATCATACTTTAAAAAAATATGTTGATTGATTTTGACATTACGAGTATTGCTGATCATAAAATCTAACAATTGACATCAGAGGATGAGGAACAGAATCTCATCGCATTAATTTCAACATAAACTCAGCATAATAAACATGAAAATACACACAATAAGACAGAAGCATCTATCATCTTTTACTCACACACCGATAAAAATGATTTTGTGGTGAAGTAAATACTACAGAAAAAACAAATGTAATTTGTACATGAAAAAGTTAAGAATTAAAAAAGCTAAGTACATTACATGACTACATTAATGCTCATTTATGCTTTAAGTTATACAATTAAAACTTTTCTGAGACTGGTGTTCCCATCATGCATTACATTAATGAGGTTGATTTTTCACTGTTTTCCAGCTGAATTTACACTGTTTTATCATACATTTTTGTTGTTAGGATTAGTAACTTGCCATTTTTTGACAGTTGGAGTTCATTTTCTACTCAAAATGACACATTCATAATCAAAAACGATCCATCGAATCATGTTACCGTCATTGTGTACTGTGTAAAAAGTGTTGAGGTGTGTTCACAATATCTTTATTATTTATTCAGATGTTTCTAAGTAAAGCAAACACTTTGAAAACGTGGTTAAATTCAGTGTTATATTGTTTGAGTGAAATGTATTGCAAAGGAAAGTTCAACTAAGTAGAAATTACTGAACCTTTCACTGGCCAAGTTTAAATGACTTTTACTTAACTTAACTTATATTTAAAACAGTAATATCCTATACTAAACCTAAACCAATCTTGACAAACTATATCATTTGAAAGCTTACAATCTCTAGTTTACATATTGGTGACTGGTGACATATTGGTAACATCAATGGTGACTGATTTTTAAAATAAATGACAGAGGAGCCGTGATTTATCAATTTGCAACAAGAATATGTTCATCCTCCTGAGGCGTGTTCAGACCTTTATTTTGAAATAGTGATGAACATGAAAAATCATGAAAGAATGGTAGAAACCTCAGTTTGTTTTCATGCCAAGAGTTCAAAAGATAGCATCCATTCAATTCTTTTAGAAAAAAAGCTCTGAAAATGTTTTAAATATAAAGAAAATAATAATAGATTCAGCATTAGTGATGTGGCAGCGAGCTATAATGCACATACGTGATCTTCTGTGTTTCTTAGAGGATGAGTTCATTTCTAAATCTGCCAAACTTCCAACACTACTTCTGAATAGGACGTCTACTTCATAAATTGTATGAAAATTGTAAAAATAATGGTTCAGACTCAAACAACATATGGAAATGGAGGCGTCCTTATATGGGCAGTAATGTCCACTAGTGGAGAAGTGTGGTACTGCGCCCAAACTACATCTCACTGAACGCTTATTTCAAGAGATATCAACCTAACATTTGAAACACAACTTGTTCAGATTTTTGGCTTTGCATTTTTAGAGTCCACCAGGTTTTGAAAATATATATTTTATATAAAATATGAATAATTACATTTTGAACATTGTACATTTTCATAAACTTAAACCTCTATAACTTTTTTTCTGTTTAACTTTCTTAATTTATTTCACTTCTACAAAAATCTGCCAAATATCTTCTTTAAAACAAGACCAATCTTTATTCATCTATATTCCAAAGCATTCTTGAATTACAACCATTTAAGTTCGAAATGTGCATTTTCATGTCTATTAAAAAAAGCCGCTTAAAGGTTGGGTAGGTCAGAATTGTCTAAAAAAAACTTTTATTCAAATTTGTTTAAACTGTCTTTATATACCAATACATCATTTAAATGCAAGTACTCTGAAATAGAGAGTATAAAAACTGAGTGACTCTAGTGTATTTAATCTTCAATAAACACAGCTCATTAACTCCATTCACTCCCACCTAAAAACGGGTGTGCGACTGCGCGCACGTGGGCGGAGCCAGTAATAGCGGCGGTAGTCATGGCGACGGAGAGTGACAGTCGCGCAAGCCAATCACTTGTTTCGTCACAGTAGGAATTAATGAGCTGTGTTTTTTGAAGATTAAATACACTATAGTCACTCAATTTTTATACTCTCTTTTTCAAAGTACTTACATTTTAATTATGTATTGGTATATAAAGACAGTTCAAGCCAATTTGAAAAAAAGTTTTTTAGACAATTCTTACCTACCCAACCTTTAATGGGTTAATTCCATATGTGAAATTTACTTTTAATAAATAGGCGTGTAAAAACGAGAGTTGTTCAAATGCATGTAACGTATCTTAATATTTATTGTGTGTGTGTGTGTGTGTGTGTGTGTGTGTGTGTGTGTGTGTGTGTGTGTGTGTGTGTGTGTGTGTGTGTGTGTGTGTGTGTGTGTGTAGGAGGCCCAGCAGACGGACAGCTTTTTCCAGGAGATCAGATCCTAAAAGTAAACAATAAAGTCATAGAAGATCTCTCCCCTGAAAACACGGAGCAGATGATCAGGTGACTGATCCGCACTGTATTTGTGTAAATGTGACGATGAGCTCATGATTTTGTAATGATTTATGATTTATGCTCCGCCCTCAGGGATTGCCAGGACTCTGTAACCATGACGATCCTCAGAAATATGACGGTGTGTATTGAAGATTCTCCGTCCTGTTGTCCTGTTTAAAAAATGTGCTGCTGATTAAAATGCTAAATTTGATATTTAATTGTGTGTGTAAATTAATAGTATTGGACTTAGTGCTGGAAACCCAAAGCCAAGACAATAGAGACTCCAGAATAACAATATTCATGATTCTGAAGATGAAAATACTGAATTATTGTAGACGAACATGCTTGATCTCTTTCTGATATCCACTTATAGACATTTGTCATTATCAGGACCCACAAATATTCCCCCATTGCATTATTATACATTATATTCAACATTATATACAGTAGTTTAATGCAGTACTGGCACTAAAACTTATTTTGGGTGAACTATACACAATACATATTGTTGCATTTTTGTATTCTGATATATTGTGATACGATATATTGTTCCACCCCTTAAAAAAAAAGCTTCTTTTTGCTTTCAGAATCCCAAGTCTTCCTTCATAACCGCGGAGAAGAGAGCTCGCCTGAGAAGAAACCCCCGTAAAGTGCGCTTTGCAGAAGAGGTGGTCGTCAACGGACACACTCAGGTAAAGCCAACCGCGTTTCTGACGTCACACACTACCCTGTAACCAATCAGATCAACGTGTGATCGGCAACCAGTGGATCTCTGAGTGAGTGAGTGAGTGAGTGAGTGAGTGAGTGGAGGCGGGGCTCATTTGCATATTCATAGAACCGCGCATGCTAAATGAGGCAAGGGTGTCGAGTTACATTCAAGATATTTTAAGACATGAAGACATTTTTTTCTCAGCAAACACGGTTTGAAATCGCTGGTGTTTCCAACCCGATCTCACGACAATTCGTACGAATTTTACGTGGCTAATTCGTACGAATTCATAGGACCTCACTCGTATGAATTTGTACTATTTTTGCTAAATCGTACATATTTTACGAGTTGCCCAATTCGTAAGAATTCATACGAATAACCTACCCCTGACCCCGCCCCTAAACCTAAACGTCACTGGGGTTTAGACAAATCGTACGAATTCGTATAAACCAGTCACATTTTACTCACTCGTACGAATTGGTTGTGAGATAGCGTTGGCGTTCCTGACGTCACAAACTACCTTGTAACCAATCAGATCAACGTGTGATCGGCAACCAGTGGATCTCTGAGCTGAGTGAGTGAGTGGAGGCGGGGCTCATTTGCATATTCATAGAACCGGTAATACTAAATGAGGCAAGGGTGTCGAGTTACATTCAAGATATTTTAAGGTATAAAGATATTTTTTTCCAAGGAAAATTTTTTTAAATATGTAATTTTGGTGATCAAAGATTCAAAGAAAAAACGTTTTAAGGGATAAAATAATTGACTTTAAATTAATAATAGCCTATTAAGTGAGTAATTGAACACTAGATTATTTCTATGACAGGTATTTGGACATTTAAAGGCGCAGTAAGTGATTTCTGAGAAACCCTGTTAAAAGGTGATAGAACCGAGCAGCAAAACACACTTGTAGCCAATCAGCAGTAAGGGGCGTGTCCACTTATTTGAGGTGCCTGTGTTACATAGTGTGTTTGTGAATTTGGGGGTGGAGCTATCAAGATAGGGGTGTGATCCTAATGGGTAACGGCGTGTTTGTTTTGGTGATTTCAAATGTCAACAGTGTGTCTCAGAAATCGCTTACTGCGCCTTTAACACTTAAATTAACACGTAATTACATTAAAGATGATTGTGAATACATGTAGGGTAAGTACATATGCTAAGCTATCAGGCTAATCGGGTATCTGTATGCTAATGCTAGTACATACACATCTCTTTTAATTCCTTTCTGTGTAAAGCACTTTGAATTACCATAGTGTGTGAAATGTGCAATATTAATAAACTTGCCTAGCTATAGTAATATGAGTGTGCCGTCTTTGTGTGTCTAAAATATTTTAATACTTCCATGTTTTATTCACTCTTCCAGGGAAACTCTCTTCTCTTCCTTCCCAACGTTCTGAAGGTTTACCTGGAGAACGGCCAGACCAAAGCCTTCAAATTTCACAAGACCACCACTGTCAAGGTTTGAGAATGATCTTCTTAACCTTAATTTTGTGAAATTATGAAAATATGCATTTGGCAAAAATATTATTTTATGATAACTTTGGGCTAAGCTAACATGAATATGATTTAATGCAGTGTTATTTTTGTTTTTATGAGGGCTGTCTATCTATCTAGCGATTTAATCAAATTAATTTAAATGAATAAAACCGCAAATTAATCGCACTTAATTACATTACGCATTATTGTGTTAAATGAGAAAAGCATTAAATATACATTACAGAAATTAGCTTTAGAAAGAAATATTTTATTTGATTCAACATAGAATTTATTACATTTAAACTTTAGTTTTTTCAGAAGCTGCATCTGAATTTGTATTTACATATATTTACAGACTAAAACTGTTTGATTACCAACATTCTTCAAAATATCTTCTTTTTATGTTCCGCAAAATAATCAAAATCATACAGGGTTTTTCATGAAATTATTCTCTAATTATGAAACTGCCAGTAGGTGGCGGTACATCTCTAAATGAGTAAGTCATTGAATCATTCATTCGACTCGTTCAAACGGCTGATTCGTTCAGGAATGAAGTAAATGACTCTCTTTATGAGAGTGTGTGTGTGTCGTACTGAAGCGGTCAGTGTGTGTGTGTGTGTGTGTGTCGTACTGAAGCGGTCTGTGTGTGTGTGTGTGTGTGTGTCGTACTGAAGCGGTCTGTGTGTGTGTGTGTGTCGTACTGAAGCGGTCTGTGTGTGTGTGTGTGTGTGTGTCGTACTGAAGCGGTCTGTGTGTGTGTGTGTGTGTGTGTGTGTGTCGTACTGAAGCGGTCTGTGTGTGTGTGTCGTACTGAAGCCGTCTGTGTGTGTGTGTGTCGTACTGAAGCCGTCTGTGTGTGTGTGTGTGTGTGTGTCGTACTGAAGCGGTCTGTGTGTGTGTGTGTCGTACTGAAGCGGTCTGTGTGTGTGTGTGTGTGTGTGTCGTACTGAAGCGGTCTGTGTGTGTGTGTCGTACTGAAGCCGTCTGTGTGTGTGTGTGTGTCGTACTGAAGCGGTCTGTGTGTGTGTGTCGTACTGAAGCCGTCTGTGTGTGTGTGTGTGTGTGTCGTACTGAAGCGGTCTGTGTGTGTGTGTGTCGTACTGAAGCGGTCTGTGTGTGTGTGTGTGTGTCGTACTGAAGCGGTCTGTGTGTGTGTGTGTGTGTGTGTGTGTCGTACTGAAGCGGTCTGTGTGTGTGTGTCGTACTGAAGCGGTCTGTGTGTGTGTGTGTGTGTGTCGTACTGAAGCGGTCTGTGTGTGTGTGTGTGTGTCGTACTGAAGCGGTCTGTGTGTGTGTGTCGTACTGAAGCGGTCTGTGTGTGTGTGTGTGTGTCGTACTGAAGCGGTCTGTGTGTGTGTGTGTGTGTCGTACTGAAGCGGTCTGTGTGTGTGTGTGTGTCGTACTGAAGCGGTCTGTGTGTGTGTCGTACTGAAGCGGTCTGTGTGTGTGTGTGTGTGTCGTACTGAAGCGGTCTGTGTGTGTGTGTGTGTGTCGTACTGAAGCGGTCTGTGTGTGTGTGTGTGTCGTACTGAAGCGGTCTGTGTGTGTGTCGTACTGAAGCGGTCTGTGTGTGTGTGTGTGTGTCGTACTGAAGCGGTGTGTGTGTGTGTGTGTCGTACTGAAGCGGTGTGTGTGTGTGTGTCGTACTGAAGCGGTCTGTGTGTGTGTGTGTGTGTCGTACTGAAGCGGTGTGTGTGTGTGTCGTACTGAAGCGGTCTGTGTGTGTGTGTCGTACTGAAGCGGTCTGTGTGTGTGTGTGTGTGTGTGTCGTACTGAAGCGGTCTGTGTGTGTGTGTCGTACTGAAGCGGTCTGTGTGTGTGTGTGTGTGTCGTACTGAAGCGGTCTGTGTGTGTGTGTCGTACTGAAGCGGTCTGTGTGTGTGTGTGTGTGTGTCGTACTGAAGCGGTCTGTGTGTGTGTGTGTGTGTCGTACTGAAGCGGTCTGTGTGTGTGTGTGTGTCGTACTGAAGCGGTCTGTGTGTGTGTGTGTGTGAGTCGTACTGAAGCGGTGTGTGTGTGTGTGTGTCGTACTGAAGCGGTCTGTGTGTGTGTGTGTGTGTCGTACTGAAGCGGTGTGTGTGTGTGTCGTACTGAAGCGGTCTGTGTGTGTGTGTTGTACTGAAGCGGTGTGTGTGTGTGTCGTACTGAAGCGGTGTGTGTGTGTGTGTCGTACTGAAGCGGTCTGTGTGTGTGTGTCGTACTGAAGCGGTCTGTGTGTGTCGTACTGAAGCTGTGTGTGTGTGTGTCGTACTGAAGCGGTCTGTGTGTGTCGTACTGAAGCGGTCTGTGTGTGTGTGTCGTACTGAAGCGGTCTGTGTGTGTGTGTCGTACTGAAGCGGTCTGTGTGTGTGTCGTACTGAAGCGGTCAGTGTGTGTGTGTGTCGTACTGAAGCGGTCAGTGTGTGTGTCGTACTGAAGCGGTCTGTGTGTGTGTCGTACTGAAGCGGTCTGTGTGTGTGTCGTACTGAAGCGGTCTGTGTGCGTGTCGTACTGAAGCGGTCTGTGTGCGTGTGTGTGTGTCGTACTGAAGCGGTCTGTGTGTGTGTGTGTGTGTCGTACTGAAGCGGTCTGTGTGTGTGTGTCGTACTGAAGCGGTCAGTGTGTGTGTGTCGTACTGAAGCGGTCAGTGTGTGTGTCGTACTGAAGCGTTCAGTGTGTGTGTGTCGTACTGAAGCGGCCTGTGTGTGTGTGTGTGTGTCGTACTGAAGCGGTCTGTGTGTGTGTGTGTGTGTCGTACTGAAGCGGTCTGTGTGTGTGTGTCGTACTGAAGCGGTCAGTGTGTGTGTCGTACTGAAGCGGTCTGTGTGTGTCTGTGTGTGTGTGTCGTACTGAAGCGGTCTGTGTGTGTGTGTCGTACTGAAGCGGTCAGTGTGTGTGTGTCGTACTGAAGCGGTCAGTGTGTGTGTCGTACTGAAGCGTTCAGTGTGTGTGTGTCGTACTGAAGCGGCCTGTGTGTGTGTGTGTGTGTCGTACTGAAGCGGTCTGTGTGTGTGTGTGTGTGTCGTACTGAAGCGGTCTGTGTGTGTGTGTCGTACTGAAGCGGTCTGTGTGCGTGTCGTACTGAAGCGGCCTGTGTGTGTGTGTGTGTGTCGTACTGAAGCGGTCTGTGTGTGTGTGTCGTACTGAAGCGGTCAGTGTGTGTGTCGTACTGAAGCGGTCTGTGTGTGTCTGTGTGTGTGTGTCGTACTGAAGCGGTCTGTGTGTGTGTCGTACTGAAGCGGTCTGTGTGTGTCTGTGTGTGTGTGTCGTACTGAAGCAGTCAGTGTGTGTGTCGTACTGAAGCGGTCAGTGTGTGTGTGTCGTACTGAAGCGGTCAGTGTGTGTGTGTCGTACTGAAGCGGTCTGTGTGCGTGTGTGTGTGTCGTACTGAAGCGGCCTGTGTGTGTGTGTGTGTGTCGTACTGAAGCGGTCTGTGTGTGTGTGTGTGTGTGTCGTACTGAAGCGGTCTGTGTGCGTGTGTCGTACTGAAGCGGTCTGTGTGCGTGTGTGTGTGTCGTACTGAAGCGGCCTGTGTGTGTGTGTGTGTGTCGTACTGAAGCGGTCTGTGTGTGTGTGTGTGTGTCGTACTGAAGCGGTCTGTGTGTGTGTGTGTGTGTCGTACTGAAGCGGTCTGTGTGTGTGTCGTACTGAAGCGGTCTGTGTGTGTGTCGTACTGAAGCGGTCTGTGTGTGTGTCGTACTGAAGCGGTCTGTGTGTGTGTCGTACTGAAGCGGTCTGTGTGTGTGTCGTACTGAAGCGGTCTGTGTGTGTGTGTTGTACTGAAGCGGTCTGTGTGCGTGTGTGTGTGTCGTACTGAAGCGGTCTGTGTGTGTGTGTCGTACTGAAGCGGTCTGTGTGTGTGTCGTACTGAAGCGGTCTGTGTGTGTGTCGTACTGAAGCGGTCTGTGTGTGTGTCGTACTGAAGCGGTCTGTGTGTGTGTCGTACTGAAGCGGTCTGTGTGTGTGTGTCGTACTGAAGCGGTCAGTGTGCGTGTCGTACTGAAGCGGTCTGTGTGTGTGTCGTACTGAAGCGGTCTGTGTGTGTGTGTCGTACTGAAGCGGTCAGTGTGTGTGTCGTACTGAAGCGGTGTGTGTGTGTGTGTGTCGTACTGAAGCGGTCTGTGTGTGTGTGTGTGTGTGTGTCGTACTGAAGCGGTCTGTGTGTGTGTGTGTGTCGTACTGAAGCGGTGTGTGTCGTACTGAAGCGGTCTGTGTGTGTGTCGTACTGAAGCGGTGTGTGTGTGTGTCGTACTGAAGCGGTCTGTGTGTGTGTGTGTGTGTGTGTGTGTCGTACTGAAGCGGTCTGTGTGTGTGTGCAGGATATCGTGTTGACTCTGAAAGAAAGGCTGTCCATCCGCTCGATTGAGCACTTCTCACTGGTCCTGGAACAGCAGTACAGCATCACTAAACTACTCCTGCTGCACGAGGAGGAGCTCATACAGAAGGCAAGCTACACACACATTATCCTCAGCCCATACACACACACTGTGTCTGATTCATATTAGTGAATTGGTCCAGTCTGTTTTTTCAGTTCTGGTTTTCAACCAGTTTTTCACTGATTCTTTCCATCATCCTTCACTCTTATATTATTAATGCTATATTAGATTATGTTTGTTAGATTCTTTTCCAAACACATGTGACGCTGGAGCACAACCCCAGTCTGGAGCCGCACGGGTATATCTGTGGCAATAGCAACTATACATTGTATGGGTCAAAATTATCATTTTTCTTTTATGCCAAAAATCATGAGGATATTAAGATCATGTTCCATGAAGATATTTAGTAAATGTCCTACCGTAAATATATAAAACATGTATTTTTGTGAGTGAATGCAGCACAATCGTGAACATAAATGCACAACTTTAAAGGAGATTTTCTCAATGTTTCATTTTTTTTGCAGATTTTCAATAGTTGTGTCTCGACCAAATATTGTCCTATCCTAACAAACCACACATCAATGGAGACATTATTTATTCAGCTTTCAGATGATGCATAATCTCAATTTAAAAAAATTAACGATGCGACTGGTTTTGTGGTCACGTGTAATTTTTAACTATAATTCTAGAACATACCTATTCTACACACTGGAAGCCCCAGTGGAGTGTGTAATGAGGCGCTCGTGCTGTCTCTGCTCCTCAGGTGGTGCAGAAGAAGGATTCGCACGACTACAGGTGTCTGTTCAGGGTGTGCTTCATTCCCCGGGACCCGATGGAGCTCCTGCAGGACGATCCGGTGGCCTTCGAGTACCTCTTCCACCAGGTCACACACTGCCATTACTCTCAGCTGCTGATATCTCAGATATGGGGAAAATAATAAACATTCAGAGGCCCTATTGTAACGGTCTGAGTACTTAGGGTCCGAATCCACTTTCGCTAGTTTAACGATGGGGAAAATGGTCGCATATCATACATTATTACAAGGACAAATATTAACACACGAGGGAAATCATTGTTGTGTCCGTGAAGATGTGAAAAAATAGGCATAAATCTAGCAACACATTTATCCAAATTATTATACGCCTGTTTAACCGAAGCTAATGTGTGTGTGTTTCTCCATCATCCTCATACAATGTCACTTCTCTGTGTTTTACGGCCCTGACGAGAACATCGGTCTCCTCGGCTGTGAACCGCTCCTGGCGTGCGCCGGCAAACCCGCCGTTATAATAGCAATCCGCCGTTATAATAGCAATCCGCCGTTATAATAGCAATCCGCCGTTATAATAGCAATCCGCCGTTATAATAGCGATCCGCCGTTATAATAGCGATCCGCCGTTATAATAGCGATCCGCCGTTATAATAGCGATCCGCCGTTATAATAGCGATCCGCCGTTATAATAGCAATCCGCCGTTATAATAGCAATCCGCCGTTATAATAGCGATCCGCCGTTATAATAGCAATCCGCCGTTATAATAGCAATCCGCCGTTATAATAGCGATCCGCCGTTATAATAGCAATCCGCCGTTATAATAGCAATCCGCCGTTATAATAGCAATCCGCCGTTATAATAGCGATCCGCCGTTATAATAGCAATCCGCCGTTATAATAGCGATCCACCGTTATAATAGCGATCCGCCGTTATAATAGCAATCCGCCGTTATAATAGCAATCCACCGTTATAATAGCGATCCGCCGTTATAATAGCGATCCACCGTTATAATAGCGATCCACCGTTATAATAGCAATCCACCGTTATAATAGCGATCCGCCGTTATAATAGCGATCCGCCGTTATAATAGCGATCCGCCGTTATAATAGCGATCCACCGTTATAATAGCGATCCACCGTTATAATAGCGATCCACCGTTATAATAGCAATCCGCCGCTATAATAGCGATCCGCCGTTATAATAGCAATCCACCGTTATAATAGCGATCCGCCGTTATAATAGCGATCCACCGTTATAATAGCAATCCGCCGTTATAATAGCGATCCACCGTTATAATAGCGATCTGCCGTTATAATAGCAATCCACCGTTATAATAGCGATCCACCGTTATAATAGCGATCCACCGTTATAATAGCAATCCGCCGCTATAATAGCGATCCGCCGTTATAATAGCAATCCGCCGTTATAATAGCGATCCACCGTTATAATAGCAATCCGCCGTTATAATAGCGATCCGCCGTTATAATATCAATCCAATCCGCCGTTATAATAGCAATCCGCCGTTATAATAGCGATCCGCCGTTATAATAGCGATCCGCCGTTATAATAGCAATCCGCCGTTATAATAGCGATCCGCCGTTATAATAGCAATCCGCCGTTATAATAGCAATCCGCCGTTATAATAGCGATCCGCCGTTATAATAGCAATCCGCCGTTATAATAGCGATCCGCCGTTATAATAGCAATCCGCCGTTATAATAGCGATCCGCCGTTATAATAGCGATCCACCGTTATAATAGCAATCCGCCGTTATAATAGCGATCCGCCGTTATAATAGCGATCCGCCGTTATAATAGCGATCCGCCGTTATAATAGCGATCCGCCGTTATAATAGCGATCCGCCGTTATAATAGCAATCCGCCGTTATAATAGCGATCCGCCGTTATAATAGCGATCCGCCGTTATAATAGCGATCCACCGTTATAATAGCAATCCGCCGTTATAATAGCGATCCGCCGTTATAATAGCGATCCGCCGTTATAATAGCGATCCGCCGTTATAATAGCGATCCGCCGTTATAATAGCAATCCGCCGTTATAATAGCGATCCGCCGTTATAATAGCAATCCGCCGTTATAATAGCGATCCGCCGTTATAATAGCAATCCGCCGTTATAATAGCGATCCGCCGTTATAATAGCGATCCGCCGTTATAATAGCGATCCACCGTTATAATAGCAATCCGCCGTTATAATAGCGATCCGCCGTTATAATAGCGATCCGCCGTTATAATAGCAATCCGCCGTTATAATAGCGATCCGCCGTTATAATAGCAATCCGCCGTTATAATAGCGATCCGCCGTTATAATAGCAATCCGCCGTTATAATAGCGATCCGCCGTGGAACAAGCGCGCCGGCTCTTAAAGGGAATGTGAGAGGACGCTCTGATTGGTTTATTTCACGTTACGCCCAAACCGCACCTATGAGTAATGAAGCGACTTCAGACACACACATGAAGATCCTCTTTGTCTGGAGTCATTCCCCAATAACACCTTGATCAGTACTTAAACAAGAGGTGGGGGGAGCCGGGGTTAGGAAGAGACAGACACTGTGTCTAATACTTAAAGTAAATATCTAAGGGAAGATGAAAGGGAAAAGAGAGAAGAAGAAAAGAGGAAAAGAAAAGAGTTAACGTACTACGGGTTTCCCAACCCCCCCCCCCCCCTTTTTTTTTTTTTTTTTTTTTTTTTTTTTTTTTTTTTTTTTATGTATGCATGTATGTATATATGCATATATAGACATATATCAAATAGTATATTCTATATAGAGGAGGGAAGAGGGGGAAAGGAGGGGGAAAGAAGGAAGGAAAAAAAAAAAAAAAAAAAAAAAAAAAAGCTTCATTCAGAGGGTAAGGGTGACGTGGGCATGGCAACCTGGGCACTGCACTGGAGTGATCCATGCTGAGCGTCATACCTTTTTAATGCATCACAAGGCAACTGACACACTATGCACTTCAAGGCTGATCATAACCTCCACCTCCTCATATAATTGTTAATGTTGTTATTTTAATATTATTATTATCAATATGAGTATATTATAATTATCATTATTTACCTCTTTCAGTCTTATTATTACTACTACTATTATTATTATTGTTACAATGTATGTTTGTGTATGTATGTAGGTGTGCATGCATATATATATATGTATAAACTCCTTATATTTTCTTTTTTTATATTTATTTATGTATTATTATTATTATTATTTTTAATTATTTTGATTTATTATTATGTATATATATTTTTATATGTATGTATGTATATATGTATATATATGTATGTATGTATGTATGTGTATGTATATATATATATATATATATATATATATTTATTTATTTATTTATTTTATTTTATTTATTTATTTATTTTTTTGGTGCTCTTTCCTTTTCCTCATTCATTATTATTATTATTATTATTATTACTTGTCCTCTCCCTGATTTCCCAACTTCCCCTCACCTCTTCGTTACTATCATTAATATCATTACTATCATTAATATATAATGTTAGCATATCTCTTTTCTCAAAGAATGTGCTGTGACACATCCATCCAGTTACCTTTGCATGCACACATGCACTCACACAAACGCACACATCTGACGGTTTCTGACGGTATTGGTTTTGTCTGTTTGTTCGTTTGTTTGTTTATTTGTTTTCCCTGTTTGTGATCCCAATTTATGTACGTCCTGCATATTCTAATAAAAAAAAAGAAAAAAAAAAAAAAAAAAAAGACACACACATTTTAGATTTGCGTCGGCGCAAGAGTCGTTTATCCCGCCGGTATAATAGCAACAGCGCCGGGATCCGCCCACAGAGTTACTCGCGTTTCGCGTTTGATACTTGCGTTTCAGAGCGCTACAATAGGGCTCTTAAAGTGTTTGACTAAATCTATCATGAAAACAAGTTATTGAATCACCGTTTAAAAAAAAACTAACACTAGAAACAGCTCAGAAACAACATCAAGACTTCATAGGTCATCTTGAACTATAGTAACCCTGTTGTGTGTGTGTGTGTGTGTGTGTGTGTGTGTGTGTGTGTGTGTGTGTGTGTGTGTGTGTGTGTGTGTGTGTGTGTGTGTGTGTGTGTGTGTGTGTGTGTGTGTGTAGAGTGTGGGAGATGTGTTACAGGAACGTTACGCTGTAGAGATGAAATGCAACACAGCGCTGAGACTGGCCGCTCTCCACATGCATGAGAAACTGGCGAGCTGCGGACAGACGACGAGAGCTTCTGTGAAGAGTGTTGTGTAAGAGCGCACGGATACACTCAGGAATACTCCGATACATTATAAAACAGTCATTAAACGTATGTGTGTGTGTGTGTGTCAGTAAGGAGTTTGGCTTAGAGAGCTTCATCTCTCCCACCCTGCTGAGGAACATGAGAGAGAAAGATCTGCGGAAAGCTCTCAATCACCACATGAAGAAGATCCAGTCACTGCTAGAACCACGACAGAAGGTGTGTGTGTGCGTGTGTGTGTGTGTGCGATAAGCAATCTGGTAGATATAAGATTGATATATAGATTAGCCGGCAGCCATATCACCCTGTAGCCCAAGACTGGTCCCCCACTGAAGCGGAGCTGGTCAGTACCTGGATGGGAGACTCCTGGGAAATCCAGGTTGCTGCTGGAAGAGGTGTTAGTGTGGCCAGCAGGGGGCGCTCACCCGGTGGTCTGTGTGGGTCCTAACGCCCCAGTGTAGTGACGGGGACACTATACTGACAAAGAGCGCCGTCATTCGGATGAGACATTAAACCGAGGTCCTGACTCCAGGGCTCTCAAGTTTGATCAAAAGTTTGGAGTGAGATCTGTTAGGGGAGGAGCCGCCCAAATATTAGCAGCAGCGGCCCCTCGGCACCACCAAATGTGCTTCAATTTTTGCTAGCAGTTCAATTTTGCCAATTGTTCATAATTGACCCGCACAAATGGAAATTAAAACCATTTTGGCAATCGTACAGTTTGCCAAATCTGCTCAAACCGGTCACCTTTAAAGGGGTCGTCGGATGCCCATTTTCCCATGATTCTTTGGGTTCTTTGTGTAAAGTTTGTAACATAAGTTACTTTGGTTAAAATTCCTCAATGGTTGTGTAAAACACCCTTTTTCCTCCTCAGAAACAGCTCTGTTCACAGCGACTCGTTTCGGTGCATGTCTCTTTAAATGATAATGAGCAACAACTTTTTGGCTTTTTAAAGATTAAAAAAAAGTGAGTGGATTTCTTCATTGTATGATGTTGTGTCCACACACTGCAAAGACACGTTTATATGCAAACACCATGTAAAAGTAAATTTTGCATCCGATGACCAATTTAAATTAAGCAGTTGGAGAGTTTTGACTGCATCAAAAATTATTTAGCATGGATTTGGCTATACTCCTCAACATCAGCGCTCACTGTCTTTGATCACAGGCACGAAAGTACAGGAATCATAAAAAAAAAATGTTTTAAATTAAGAGGTTCCTACCGCAAACCGCATTCATCAGATCTTGCTCTTCCAACTTCCGCTCCGTATGTGCGCGACTGCGTGTGTTGCCTAGTAACGAACTTGCTTGGAACACGTAATTTACCCGGAAACAACTCATTCTAATTTCTGATTGGCTGGTAGCTGGCATTTAACTCTGTATAACTCGAGACAGATGCTATGAACTCGGCAGAGAACTTCCCTCCGTTTGCCTGCGCCTCGTCCATTAATTGTATAGCGGGATAAGTTATTCCTCACTCCTCAGCGTGACAAACACAAGGTGTGGCGTATGAGCGTGTGCAGGGGTTGAAATGCGTGAGACTTGAGAGCCCTGAGACTCTCTGTGGTCATTATAAATCCCAGGATGTCCTTCGAAAAAGAGTAGGGGTGTAACCCCGGTGTCCTGGCCAAACTTGCCCAGTGGCCTCTGTCCATCATGGCCTCCTCCTCATCCCCATACACTGATTGGCTCCATCACGGTCTCCTCTCCACCAGTAAGCTGGTGTGTGTGTCGGTGTTCTGGCGCAATATGGCTGCCGTCGCATCATCAGGTGGAGCTGCACACTGCTGGTGTTTGAGGAGATTCCCCCCTTCCATATGTGAAGCGCTATATAAATGTAACAAATTATTATTATTATATATATGTATATAAATATTTAAGAGACTTCTTTTAAAAATACTTACCGATCCCAAACTTTTGAGCGGCAGTGTATATATTTCGTAGTGTTTAAGAAGATGATCCGGTAGGCTCCTGTAGGTTATATCCTGCACATTCCTATCATGTCACGGCATATTTTCTAAGCCGATTGCCTCATACTGTACACACACTACGCTGCAACACACACTCTCTCTCTCTCTCTCTCTCTCGCTCAGGTGATCTCTGCGTCTCAGGCCCGCTTGGCGTATCTGACCCAGATGGCGGAGCTGATGTCGTACAGTGGGAGGAGCTACAACGCCACCATGCTGGTGAGAGTCCGCGCATTCAGCGGGAATAACAGCGAGATCTGCAGGGCACAGATGTGTTAGAAAGAAAGAAAGAAAGAAAGAATAAAAAGAAAGAAAGAAAGAAAGAAAGAAAGAAAGAAAGAAAGAAAGAATAAAAAGAAAGAAAGAAAGAAAGAATAAAAAGAAAGAAAGAAAGAAAGAAAGAAAGAAAGAAAGAAAGAATAAAAAGAAAGAAAGAAAGAAAGAAAGAATAAAAAGAAAGAAAGAATAAAAAGAAAGAAAGAAAGAAAGAAAGAAAAAAAGAATAAAAAGAAAGAAAGAATAAAAAGAAAAAAAGAAAGAAAGAAAGAAAGAAAGAATAAAAAGAAAGAAAGAAAGAAAGAAAGACAGAAAGAAAGAAAGAATAAAAAGAAAGAAAGAAAGAAAGAAAGAAAGAAAGACAGAAAGAAAGAATAAAAAGAAAGAAAGAAAGAAAAAAAGAAAGAAAGAAAGAAAGAAAGAATAAAAAGAAAGAAAGAAAGAAAGAATAAGAAGAAAGAAAGAAAGAAAGACAGAAATAAAGAAAGAATAAAAAGAAAGAAAGAAAGAAAGAATAAAAAGAAAGAAAGAAAGAAAGAAAGAAAGAATAAAAAGAAAGAAAGAAAGACAGAAAGAAAGAAAAAATAAAAAGAAAGAAAGAAAGAATAAGAAGAAAGAAAGAAAGAAAGACAGAAAGAAAGAATAAGAAGAAAGAAAGAAAGAAAGAAAGAAAGAAAGAAAGACAGAAAGAAAGAAAGAATAAAAAGAAAGAATAAGAAGAAAGAAAGAAAGAAAGACAGAAAGAAAGAAAGAATAAAAAGAAAGAAAGAAAGAAAGAATAAAAAGAAAGAAAGAAAGAAAGAAAAAAAGAATAAAAAGAAAGAAAGAAAGAAAGAAAAAATAAAAAGAAAGAAAGAAAGAAAGAAAGAAAGAAAGAAAGACAGACAGAAAGAAAAAAAAACAGGTGAAACTGGAAAAATGTGATTATGGTGCAAAAGTTCATTTATTTCAGTAATTCAACTTAAAAGGTGAAACTAATATATTATATAGACTCATTACATGCAAAGTGAGATATTTCAAGCCTTTATTTGTTATTATTTTGATGATTATGCCTTACAGCTTATGAAAACACCGAATTCAAAATGAGAATATTGTAAAAAGGTTTTCATAAGCTGTACGCAAAATTATTATCAAAAATTATCAAAATTATAACAAATAAAGGCTTGAAATATCTCACTTTGCATGTAATGAGTCTATATAATATATGTTTCACCTTTTAAGTTGAATTACTGAAATAAATGAACTTTTGCACCATATTCTCATTTTTGAATTTCACCTGTGTGTTTTTATTTGTACTTATAATAGTGCTGGGCGGTATATACAAAAGTCCATATCAGGGTATTTATCAAAATGATACCGGTTTCATGGTATTATTATATTTTTCAAGCTCGACTGGGTTGGTGACCACTTCACCCAATATGATGAAATTCTATTAGTTGTAACACATTTTATTCTTTAGGATAAACCCCTTGAGATGCATCATCTCGTTTTCAAATACACAAAAGTTAAATAACATAACACAAAACAACAAACACACCGCTATAAAAATATCTATATTTTTGCCTAGCATTAATAAATATAATCATATATATACTGTATCATCTAAAGCAATTACAACAAGTTTCAAAACAACGAAACAAACCATTTTTAAACATAAAATAAACTCAAAGATCGTACATTTAACGGTCTGCAGTCTCCAGGAGCCTCGAACCTAAACGCTTTCTTCCCAGAAACTCTCTTAACTAAAGGCTCGTTTAGTTTCGGTCAGTATGTTGTCTAGGTCAGAGTTTCTATATTGTACACATCATTCACAAGTTCTTGTCCTTCATATATAGATGTGGGATCTTCCTTGAGCGTTTCCTTGTAATGTCCTTCTTACTCGTTGCCGGTAATATAATAAAAAGGTAATGTCCTTCTTTGTTATTTGTGAAGGAGAAATGCCACATTGTTTTAAAGTTACGCTCAAGATTACACCGCATTATTGCATTATTCCTCTATTCAGATCCTGCCAATAAAAACATGAATAACGTCACAGTCCCAAAAGATGTGAAAATGGTCAGCCAATGGTTTGCATATATTTCACTGGCAATTATGAAGAACCTTATTGCATTTTTCCAAGCAAATTTCCTCTCTTTTTTTTTTTTTTTTTTTGAAAGATAATGTTACGCTGGATAAAATCTTGTCAAGCATCCTTCCATTGTCAAGGATATTAATTTCTATCATGTTATATAAGCTGTTCTAGGCAGCAGGAGATTTGGATAAAATAGCCGCATCTTTCGCAATGTTATAAAAATAAACCTTGAAATGACCGGAGAGTGATTTATTAAAAAGACTTTGCTCGTAAGATTAGTTCGTTCATGAATCCGACTACAGACCGCAGACCTTTTCTCCACATCTCCGTCTGTCTTCAGTGTGTAATGTTGCAGTTCTTCTCTATATCAGTGTCAGTGTTTCTGAACTCCTGAAACGCCTCCATTGTAGTCTCGAGTTTCTTCCGGGAACGAACACGTCACAATATTCCTCATTATAATAATTAATGCGCAGAATAAAGGGGCGGGGCCTGGTTGAGTTAGTTAGTAGTGTGTTAAACTGGCGGTTATGGGAAGGGGCGGGACATTTCCCAAACACACTCGAAGCGCTCGACCAATCACAACACACTGCTCCAGCCGACCAATCAGAGCACAGTGTGCTTTTCAGAAGGAGGGGCTTCATAGAGACAGGAAGTAAACAGAGCGTTACTGACAGACTGGGAAGAGAGGAGCCGCAACAATGGAGAATATGAGGAAAATAATCAACATTCAAGCAGGAAAACCTGTTCTAGTCGAGCCTGAAAACACATCTTTGTAAAAGGGAATAACATGATCTGGTTAAGGTTATCTATATCCTGTATATATTGATGAACGTGTTTGGTCAGACTGGAGTACATGTGTGTCTTGCAGCTTCAGGACAGGGAGTCGTTGGTGAGTTTGCTGGTGGGAGCGAGATACGGGATCAGCCAAATCCTGAACCACCAGCTCAACATGATCTCCACCATCATTGACTTCCACTACATCACCCGAATAGAAGTGCTCTCAGAGTCCGACAGGGTCAGCATGGTGAAGATTTACCTGCAGGACATCCAGGTGTGTACACGACTGCCAATAGATTCAAATTAACAAAGTTAAAGGGATAGTTCATCCAAAAATGAAAATTAGCCCATGCTTTACTCAGATAGATGCACTTTTATGATGGATAGATGCACTTTTATGATGGATAGATGCACTTTTATGATGGATAGATGCATTTTTATGATGGATAGATGCATTTTTATGATGGACAGATGCACTTTTATGATGGACAGATGCACTTTTATGATGGATATATGCACTTTTATGATGGACAGATGCACTTTTATGATGGACAGATGCACTTTTATGATGGACGGATGCACTTTTATGATGGACAGATGCACTTTTATGATGGACAGATGCACTTTTATGATGGATAGATGCACTTTTATGATGAATAGATGCACTTTTATGATGGACAGATGCACTTTTATGATGGATAGATGCACTTTTATGATGGACAGATGCACTTTTATGATGGATAGATGCACTTTTATGATGGACAGATGCACTTTTATGATGGACAGATGCACTTTTATGATGGATAGATGCACTTTTATGATGAATAGATGCACTTTTATGATGGACAGATGCACTTTTATGATGGATAGATGCACTTTTATGATGGACAGATGCACTTTTATGATGGATAGATGCACTTTTATGATGGACAGATGCACTTTTATGATGGACAGATGCACTTTTATGATGGACAGATGCACTTTTATGATGGACAGATGCACTTTTATGATGGACAGATGCACTTTTATGATGGATAGATGCATTTTTATGATGGACAGATGCACTTTTATGAGGGACAGATGCACTTTTATGATGGATAGATGCATTTTTATGATGGACAGATGCACTTTTATGATGGACAGATGCACTTTTATGATGGACAGATGCACTTTTATGATGGATGATGGACAGATGCACTTTTATGATGGATAGATGCACTTTTATGATGGATAGATGCACTTTTATGATGAATAGATGCACTTTTATGATGGATAGATGCACTTTTATCATGGATTTTTTGAATGAACTATCCCTTTAAAATGCTGAAACTGGGCCTTCAAAACATACAGGTGTGGATAAAAACCCAGGGACAGAAATATGTTTTTATCTCTCCCGTTCTATATAAACTGTCATACCATCTCTTTCTCCTGCAACTTCCAGCCTATAGCCCTGTTAATGGAGTCCGTAGCAGCGAAAGACCTGTCCTGTCTCCTGGCCGGATACTGCAAGCTCCTGGTGGACCCGAACATCAATGTTTTTCGCTGGGGACCCAGACCTAAAATGCGACGCATTCCGGCGGAAGAAGGTAGGAGATTTGGGAAGGATGTGTCATTAAATTATATAACATTACCTCTTTTTTTCTCTCTTGCACTGTCGGGACCAGTGTAATTCAGAAAAGTTTTCTGAAGCCATTAAAGTAGTCAATTTTATCCCTTAAAACTCATCTTTGATCTCCAAAATTACATATTTAAAAAAAAAATCCTTGAAAATGTTTTATTCATGCCTTAAAATATCTTGAATGTAACTCAACACCCTT
The DNA here is from genome assembly GCF_949152265.1 of Phoxinus phoxinus. Classification (NCBI taxonomy): domain Eukaryota; kingdom Metazoa; phylum Chordata; class Actinopteri; order Cypriniformes; family Leuciscidae; genus Phoxinus; species Phoxinus phoxinus. The sequence goes on along the minus strand of NC_136887.1, from coordinate 34,825,449 downwards.
GTCTAATTTAGTATGCACAGTTCTATGAATATGCAAATGAGCCCCGCCTCCACTCACTCACTCAGAGATCCACTGGTTGATGATCACACGTTGATCTGATTGGTTACAAGGTAGTGTGTGACGTCAGAAACACCAGCGATTTCAAACCGTGTTTTTGAGACTGTCTTTGGTTCACTGCAGTTTTAAGCAGAAAATACTCAGCAATGCTGTCGACTTATGAACTTACACATGATTTAAGCGTATTAAAAACACCACATAGACACATAAACAACATTAAAAGCTGGATTTTCACCACAATGGGACTTTAAATTGCTCCAAGATGTTGCAGTGTTCCCTTTGAAATGCATTATACTAACCTGGGTTTTTGTATTGTGAACACATATTTACTATGTGTTTTGTGGCGTTATTTCAGACACTTACATTTTTTGTTTTTTGAATAACCATGCATAAACATTATTCTCTCAAAAATACAAACATGTACATGCATGTTGCTCACATATTATGGTAGCCCTGTTTGTGATAAATAGAGTGTAATTACACCTTTGCCATTAATATGTTTATAAGCAACTGAAAAAAGCACAAATGTGACCCCAAAAACACCTTGGTCCCCAGAGGGTTAAAACGACTGTATTTTGCTGGGGTTTATTGGTGATTTTAGATGTAGATATATATAAATGTTTAGTTATTCTATAGAAATTCTAAATTGATCAAGATAAAAATCGGCAGAGACCCAAGATTGCGATATCCGTATTGAATATAAAAAAGTGGTATTGAGTCATCCCTAATATAAACTATACTAAAACAACACTGAACAGGATGGCTTGATTGTCCACAATTTGCTATGCGTAACAGCGTAAAAATAGAAACCAAGCAAGAGACAAAATGCTCGCTGCATGTTTTACATATATAACATTTACATATATTAACATATACCGATATGGTGGCCGATATATCGTGCATCCCTAGCTTCTATGTATACCATAGTACTACCATGGTTATATGTTAGTACTACCATGAATCTTGACATACACAGTGTAACCAATAAGTTTTTTTGCAAGATTCTTCCAATCAGTTGTATTTTTTATATTCATTAAATTGGTTATAAAACAGATTCACTTGTACATGATATCATACTAATTACTATATAAATTGTTTAATGTGTTGGTTTAGGGTATGTTTCTCGATGTGGGAGCGGTTCAGAAGACAGTTCGGAGGACGACTATGCCATGGAGGGACTGCTGGACACTGAAGACACCATATCCACTCACACGAATGATGGAACGGAGGAAGGAGAGGAAGCCGAGGGGAAAAGTGAAGCCGAGGCAGAAAGAGTCCGAGTGATTGTAACACATCCCTTTTTAGAGGATGAAGGAGACGAGGCGAGCAACAAGTCTGTTGGAGATGAGGATTACACCGTGAGAATGGACGCCCTTTTGGAGACTGGATGGTACAGCGACCCTCGGGTCAACAGCAGCTTTTCCAGTTTGTCCAGTAACTCGCTGAATGCACTAGAGGAGAGTATCAAGGCAGCCATTGGTGGGCTTGGCCATATGGATGCCTCTCTGGAAGAAAAGCCCAGTTCCGGTCTTGTTTCTGGAGCCTCGAGTCTGGATGTCCATCACCCGTACCTCTTAGATGTGTCAGAGCGTGTGCATGAAAGGGGCAGTTCAAACAAACCCGGACGGCCTTGTGACCTGACCTACGATAATCACTCAGGTCTGTGCTTCTCTGAACTCTCCCAAATGTCAGACAGCTTGCCAAGTCCGCCCGCGGCCAGCGACGACGCATTGAGCGAGGATGACGATGATGATGACGGTCACATTTCCACCATGTCAGCAGAATTTGAGGCAGTGTTAGCCTCCTGTACCGCTAACAGCATAAATGCTAAGTTAGCAGGAGTGAACTTTCAGGCTCTCTTCACCAGGATTCACAACAATCCAGCGTGTCGACAAGAGGGAAACAGCTTCCCAAAGAACCAGGCAAATGAAGCTAAACCACAGGGAGCATCTTCAAAAATAATAGCACAATCTATGCTGAAGAGAACTGTGCCCTCAGATGTCCCCGAAAAATCAAAGGGCTCTAGAGACAGTTATTCATCTGAGGATGAATTTTATGATGCCCAAGATCGATTTACCCCTCCCATCACAGAGCAAGGCCTCACAGGTCAGTGAACCATCTATTTTTACCAGAAACCAACAACAGATGAACGTACTAGAGAAAGCCGGTTTGACTCGTCCCTCACAAAAAAACAAGCTAAAATTACTGTTATGCTAAAGCACTTGAAATTAAACATGGCCATACACTTGGAGGGTTTAAATCAAAAGCAGAAATATAAAGCTTAGTATTTTTGCAAAGGCACTTCAATTATTCACAATCTATTATTTCATCTGTAAATTTGTCTAAATAATAAATTTTGCATAAGTAATATTTCTTGTATATTGCATGTCAAAGTAGCAGCGTTTACTGCCTTTAGATGGTTTATGTCCATAATAAATATTGGATATGAATTTACACAGAGGTTAGTAAGATATTATTCCGAACATGTATAATGATTAAATCTTATGGCTATACTTTTAGAACATTATGTTCATCTTCTAAGCACATTACTTCAATTTTTGCTGAGTAATGAGTCAAAATTATGTTTTTGGAGGTAATCAATATTGTCACGAATACTTAACATGTGTTGAACCTGCAATATTCCTTTAAAATGTTAAATATCTACATTTTAATTGATGTTTTTTCATCAAACGTCTCTCATACCTCTTATTCTTTTGCAGGGAAAAGCTCAGATTCTGAGAACATGCATCCTTCTCTTAGCGTTTATGACATCAAGGGTATTGTGGACAAGACAAAAGCTCCTGAATCCAGAGATAGCGAGGAGGAGGACAGTGCCGCAGTAGAGGACCTCAAAGAAAAACCTTCGCTTGCCAACCATTTCACCCCTCTGATCCCTGAGTCTAAAAACCCTGAATTGGAGGTCCATCAGACCTCAATGATTATGCCCCCTAAACCTACACCTGTGGAGCCTAAACCTTTCTCTGCTAACCACTCCACGGGTCAGAAAGCCCAACACTGCAATGGGGACATCCCTGGCCGAAATGCTCACCTTCTAGAGATGGAGCCAGAAACCATGGAGTTTAAACCAGTCACGGGGCCTGGGCCACCAATGTCTTCCTCACTAATTACTGCTGTACGCCAATCTACCCTTCCCCAGCAGAACTTAGTAGACCTGGAGACTCTTCAAAATGGACCCAGACCTCAAAATGGAATATCTGACCATATCCCGGCCTGTCCAGAAAAGAAGACTACTCCAAATATTGTGGATCTTGAAGGACTTGATAGTCAAGACATTAAGCCAAGTCAGAAAGAGCCAACAAATGCCAAAGGAACAACTGAATTTGGAGAAATAACAGCAGACAAAAAGGGTCCTCTACAACAACGATCATCAGACTCCCTTGAAACTATAAAAACAGAAAATAAAGTCCTCCAGATGAACACAAAGCCCCCAATTCCTCCCAAACCGTCATTCATGGTTTTACAGACACCCTCAAAGGCAGTTGATGCCCAGTTACAAAAACCTGAGGAAAAGGCAAAAGTTCCCCCCAATGGTCTTTCTCTACACCCCTGGTCTCAGAGAAATGGTACCAGTACCTCCTCACCCTCTACACTGAGTAAGGGTGTTTCTCTTAGTCATGAGAACCTAAGAACTGAACTAAAGACTAAAAGCTCTACAGTCAAACCGACAAGTGCTTCAACCACTCCTACCCCATCTCCATCTCCCTTACCTTCTCCCTCAGTCCAGTCTGTAAATATTGTTCCTGAAGATCCAGCTCAAACCGGGACTAGTTTCCCCAGCAGAACAGGCTCGTCCGGACGTCTGTCTGCCACAGCCTTGCGTGGAAAAATTCAAGATATGCCCTGGTACCTCACCCGTTCCCAAGAGATCTTGGGGACAGTAGCACTCAGCAACACTATTTCATCAACAGGTAATAAAGCAACCAATGGGACAGGTGTGAATCACAAATTAAAGGTGTCCCCCAAGGCCACTTCAGTGCCATCTTTGATTGACTGGAAAGAGAAAGATGCTGAAGTAGTCATTGTGAAGCTCAAAGACGGACCAGAGGAAGTGTCCACAACTCCCGTGAAGGACACCAATGGGAAACCTCCGATGTCGTCAAGCCATCCTGACCTGAGGCAGAAATTGTCCACTGAAGCCACAGAGTTTGACCGGCATTTTGGGACCTGCAAGTCCGAACAACCTCAGTCACACAAAGGCAACCCTTCAGAGATTAGACTTGACAACGCTTCCCCTTTGTCCTCCGCAAGCCGTGACGCATGTGGCTGCCATACAGTCTACGCCAACTGTTTCAGCGGAGACACAGAGGACAACTGCGGCTTTGACGATGATCTGACCATCTACGAATTCTCCCGTCGAAACCAGATCAGTAAACCGCTTCAACCCACCCCAGGTGCCTCCCCTGCAACCCTCTCTGGTCCCTCTCCAAATGTCCTATCCCTTCTCAGAGATTCCCCTCGTCCCCTATCCACATCCTCAGAACTCAGTCCACTCCTGATCCCATCCAGACCTCTGGATTCTCTGTCTCTAGACCACAGACCAATAGATAATCCGCTTAGCTTTCTGCAAGGCCGGCATTATGTTACCGGTCAGAAAGGTGCAGGGCTTAAAGACGGCTATGCCTGTTTGCAGCGAGACATTAATGAACTTCTTTTGGTGTTGAATAAAGGACCTTCTGCTGTACACCCTCTAACCCACAAGGGGGAATGCAAAAACGACAACGTGAATAGGCATTCGCTTTCAGAGACCGAGAGATGCCTGGTCCAGGCGGAGGCACGAAGGTTGGCATCGGGATGCCAGAAAGCCACACGGGTAGGATGGGCACCTGACGATGCTCTTCTGTCACTTGGAAACAGCTTTGGAGCTCTAGTGCAACTTGCCTCAACCTGCCTGCGAGTTCCCTGTTCGGACTGCGGAGGGAGTCATGGGGATATTGATGCAGACGAGGCCCTTGGGAAGCTTGAGGAGATCGTGGACCTGTATAAGGAGTTTGTAGGTGCTGTAGAAACGGCAAGAGAGGGCGAGGGTGTCAGACTCTTGGCCAAGCAGTGTACGGTTCTCATCTCAACAGTCTTTTCGCTCACACAACTGTTTCGAACACGGACACCAGACATAGACAATGGAAATGTACCTCTGAACTTTTAAACTGTACCTTCCGGGACCCTCTTAAGGGATCGTAGAGTGCGAGCATAGAATTGTACTTAAAGTAGCGATGCCTTTCTGGTGTCTCAAAACTGATTGTGTGCTGGCACACAAGAATAATAGTAAGTGCCGTGAACACACACACAGTTAGCGAACTAACAAGTGAGAACTGTTACATGTTAACCTGTTTGTCTTGCCAAGTCTCCCTATAAACGTACTGGAATTATGCATTCGGACATAGCTATTTTCTAACAGTTCTTTAATTCCTGATGTATGTACAGTCTGTAGTATGTATTTATTTTTTACATACAGTATATGTGCACCGTGGTTTCTAACTTGCCATACCTGCATTTTGTTTGTTTTGGGTGTATGTGAATCCCTACCTCTTGCTCTAACTGAGATAAACAGTGTTATGAAGCTTCACTCGTTTTCACGTTTAGTTTAGTTGTGCTGCTCTTTACAGATTGAAGGAACAAAGTGAACAGACATTCCAGAAAGCAACATAGTGTCGGCCCACATCTGGCCCGTGTGGAATCCATGTGTCCCAGATGTGGGCCGGATCTGGGCCGTGTGGAATCCTTTGGCGCTTTTCCACTGCATGGTACGGCTCGGTACGGCTCGGTACGGTTCGATTCGGCGCAGAACGGTTCGGCTCGCTTCGCTTTTCCACTGTGTGGTACGACTCGACTCGGTACGGCACGGTTCGGTTCGCTTTGGCTCGGTTGCTTTTCCACTGCAGTTAGTACCGCTTCAAAGTGGGTGGGACTGATCGTTAATAGTTGCCACCTCTACTGGCTCGGTAGTCACTTTTTAGTTTTTTTTATTTGTTCCTTCCCTACACTGTTTGTAGGTCCGGTGGTAGCCGTGTGCGGCTAAGAGCTGTGCTACTTCTTGGAACACTTTTTCATTCCGTATTGCCCCATCCAGCTCTCGCGGGATCCGCTCCTCGGCAACCAACGAGAGGAACGTCTGCACCTCGTCCACTGACCACGATTCAGCCATTTCTTGTTTGATTTTTTTTTACTTCTTTTGTCAAGTAAATACTCTAAAAACAGGTGCTACCGCGTTGGCTGTTGTCTGGCTATTTAAATCTAGCGGGTTTAGTGTCTCGTATCGCAAATACAATGACGCTGAAGTGACGATTCTGTCTGACCAATCAGTGATCTGCAGTGTTTTCACGTCACATATAGTATCGGTACGGTACGCTTGGAACCTCAACAGAGGTGGTACCATTTAAAGCGAGCCGTGCCGTACCGTACCATGCAGTGGAAATGCGCCATAAGTGAGCCGTACCGAGCCGTACCGTACCATGCAGTGGAAATGCGCCATAAGTGAGCCGTACCGAGCCGTACCGTACCATGCAGTGGAAAAGCACCACATGTGTACCAGATGTGGGCCGAATCTGGGCCGTGTGGAATCCATGTGTACCAGATGTGGGCCGGATCTGGGCCGTGTTCAATCCATGTGTACCAGATGTGGGCCGGATCTGGGCCGTGTGGAATCCATGTGTACCAGATGTGGGCCGGATCTGGGCCGTGTTCAATCCATGTGTACCAGATGTGGGCCGGATCTGGGCCGTGTTCAATCCATGTGTACCAGATGTGGGCCGGATCTGGGCCGTGTTCAATCCATGTGTACCAGATGTGGGCCGGATCTGGGCCGTGTGGAATCCATGTGTACCAGATGTGGGCCGGATCTGGGCCGTGTTCAATCCATGTGTACCAGATGTGGGCCGGATCTGGGCCGTGTTCAATCCATGTGTACCAGATGTTGGCCGGATCTGGCCCGTGTGGAATCCATGTGTACCAGATGTGGGCCGGATCTGGGCCGTGTTCAATCCATGTGTACCAGATGTGGGCCGGATCTGGGCCGTGTGGAATCCATGTGTACCAGATGTTGGCCGGATCTGGCCCGTGTGGAATCCATGTTTACCAGATGTTGGCCGGATCTGGGCCGTGTGCAATCCATGTGTACCGGATGTTGGCCGGATCTGGCCCGTGTGGAATCCATGTGTACCAGATGTTGGCCGGATCTGGCCCGTGTGGAATCCATGTGTACCAGATGTTGGCCGGATCTGGCCCGTGTGCAATCCATGTGTACCGGATGTGGGCCGGATCTGGGCCGTGTGCAATCCATGTGTACCGGATGTTGGCCGGATCTGGCCCGTGTGCAATCCATGTGTACCGGATGTGGGCCGGATCTGGGCCGTGTGGAATCCATGTGTACCAGATGTTGGCCGGATCTGGCCTGTGTGGAATCCATGTGGGCCGGATCTGGGCCGTGTGGAATCCATGTTTACCAGATGTTGGCCGGATCTGGGCCGTGTGCAATCCATGTGTACCGGATGTTGGCCGGATCTGGCCCGTGTGGAATCCATGTGTACCGGATGTTGGCCGGATCTGGCCCGTGTGGAATCCATGTTTACCAGATGTCCGGATCTGGGCCATGTGCAATCAATGTGTACCAGATGTGGGCCGGATCTGGGCTGTGTGCAATCCATGTGTACCGGATCTGGGCCGACACTATGTTGCTGTCTGGGACTCCACTAATCCCTAACAGTAGATGCTGGGACAAAACACTAAAACCCCCAAACACTTATGCCGTAGCGTCTCACCAGACTATCCAAAGGACTTTCATTTCATTCAGTCTACAATAGGTTTTCTGACTGTAGAATGAGAGTTGATGGCAATAGAAGTGTGGCCGTTTGGGAGTTTTGTAACTATGTCGGCGTGTCAGGTTTGGCTTTTAATGTTAGTTTTTATATTGGCTTATCAGCTGACTGTTAACCACAGAGATTGGTGTGGTCCAAAGACGTAATAGCACAACTGGGGCGTGTTTACACAACAACGTTGTCACCATGTTAGCGTAGCACCCGTAAGCAATCCCACCGATAGCCAAACCACACAATTTCTCACTCTTCCCCCATTTTTGACTATGCAAGCCTCACGATTTGTATCCGAAATTTTCCACATATTATACTTTCTTACATTTGATACATATCAAAATAATTTTCAATTTGTTGTAAATCACTAATGTTTTCACTTTAGAGGACTTCCCTGGCAAACCTAGGCCTTATATTTAATCTTGGATTGCATCATTATGCAAATGCAGCGTATATATTTATTATGCCTTCCGTTTAATTTAAACAAAAAGGTTTAGGAAATGGTTTTCCTTACACTTTTTGTAAGTGGTGAACAGATATTTTTTCTCATCAGTGTAAATCATCTTTGAAGAAGGCCAGAAACATACTCCATACAAATATGTGAATGCAAGTGCTTCTAATGACACCAGCTCAATTTCATGACGTGATGCATAACACAGTGCAAGTTGCTTTGCCTTTCTTTCTAGCATCATTGCAGGAGGTGCCCTAGCGCAGGGGTTCCCAAACTTTTCCATGACGAGACCCCCCAAATACCACGAGGTTCTGGCCAAGGCCCCCCTTCTGCAGGATGTGTTATTGAACCCATCGGCAACACTTCGGCAAATGTAGAAATAAATAAATAAAACATCTGTTAACATCAGATTATGTGATGATACCAGCCAATCAGAAAGATTATAGAGATGCACCGATTACAATTTTCTCGCCTGATGACGATTTTTCATTGAATTTGAACTGCCGATACAGATGTTAGCCGATTCCGATAAAAAAATTTCTAACCACTTTACAGCACACACACAAATATATTTTTTATTTTTTTTATTTTTTTATTAAACACCATATACGTTTACCCAAACTGAATAATAAAAACAAGTTTAAATGGGTAAATTTCATAAATATATCTATATTTTTTTGTCTTCATTTTCTTTTCTGACATAGCCTACTCCAGTTCTTGTTAAAACACACTGGACATGCGAATAATGTGCATTTTAGGCACTTTTTGTGTCAAATCATATTTATTTAGTCCATCAAAAGTGTGCTTTCACTTTAATTGAGGGTGAGCATACCCTCAATTAAAGCATTACCCAAAACAGCATACCCTTCAATTAGGTAATGTGTATATATTATGCGATATATATAATACACCAACCCTTACCGCTTGTAATCTTAGGTAGCTATGCTGAAATTATGGTTTAAATTTAACGCATGCGCAATTCTACAAATTTCACTGCTATGCATATATATATATATATATATTACGTTTTTCTTTTTTTTTCTTCCAACTTGCTGCGGCTCCCTGGCGCCCCCTGGTGGCCCCCACTTTGAAAAGCCCTGCCCTAGCGATGTTAATCATGCAGCGCCCGAGTGCATTTGACCGGCATAAAATTGCCATATATCTCAGACTGATTGGCCGGTCGCCTAATCTCTAAAAGATTAGCATTAAAAGTATAATTTTCAGATAGGCTACGCAACAAATTATTATAATGCTATTTCATAACAATTTTATTCAATATAACATTTTCTGGCGCCCCCTGGTGGCCCCCACTTTGAAAAGCCCTGCCCTAGCGAACATTAGCGTAAACGGCCCACTAGCATGGCTGAGCAACCGTTTGAAGAGAATCTTGCTGAGCAAGTTATATTACAGTCCGCAACCAGAACAACAACACATCTGAAGGAAACTCTCACACCCGGGGTTTGGTTAAGCAACAACACAATAAGTATTTGTGAGCGCATACTTGCAGTGCATTGCTCAATCATTCATCTGTGCATTTCTGTCCTTGCATAGAGTATGTTTCAGGTGCTTATTTTAGATTTGGCTGTAATAATTCACAAAAATATGATTGGGGAATTCATCAAAGATCAATACTTGAGCATATTCAGTTCTCAGTATTATCTGGTGTAACAGTCAAGGGTTAAAATTATGTCCGTTTCCAGATCAGGTTTAAAAGTGCAACTTCCGTCCAGAATACATAATTAATTAAATCACCCAGATCACATGACCAACGTGAGGTCAACGGATGGATTATTACATCATCCTTGTTTAGGTCTAACTGAGTTACTTGCCATCTGGAAGCAATTCTCTAATGTCAAGAATATCACCCATGTTAGACACACACACACACACACACACACACACACACAGCCAGATTGTGGTTATCAAGTCAGATGACGCAAAGCTAGTTTGCATTGAGAGAAAAGTCATGAGAAGGAAAGAGAGACAAAGTATGTAATCTGTTATTATTATTATTCATTCTTTTCACAGAAATTACTTTCATATCGAACATCAGAGAGCAAAGATGTTTCCGTATGAAGTCTTGCTGTAATATGAAGGTCCTATGAACTGCCATTGCATTTGTAGCAAAAAAAAAAAAAAAAACTGCTTGTAAGGACCGTATGTATCGAGACGTGTATGCAGACGATTGCCTCTCAAAAGTGCACAAAACAAAAATCTGAAATATGCGAATATGAAAGCAAACATCTGGATGAAATGAGAAGGGACAATCGAGAATATGTTTTGCATTCCCTCTACTGTGTTCATGATAATAAAGGTTTGATTTTGAATGACAATTGCTATGGAACAAATGCATAATTTTTTTTTTTCTTGTTTTGCATTTTAATTTTCTTTAGGCATCATAATATAATATTTCTTTTGATTTTGGGGTGAAATATTACCCACTCTAAAAAATGCTGGGTTGTTTCAACCCAATTTTGGGTCAAATATGGACAAACCCAGCCGTTGGGTTACATTTTTAAATTACATTTTTAACCCAACCTTTGGGTTTGTCCATATTTGACCCAAAATTGGGTTGAAACAACCCAGCATTTTTTAGAGTGCTAATGACCAGTTTTGTGAGGTTTGCATGTAAATAAATCGCTGCGTGATTTTAGATGTTTATTTGGTTTTATTCCCAAAGGCGGTCACATCTGTTATTTGACAATATCTTGTCTTTTATAAGTCTTTATGTCTAGTTTTAAACACTTACTGAATCAGTAAATTGTCATCACACTGTATTTGCTGTTGAGTTGGCAGGAGGAGATTACAGATTAGGCCTTGGATTAAACTCAGTCGAAGACTTTCACAGTTCAAACTGAGGGAATGATGGGATTGAGCCGTTTACTGGCAGACACACTCGCTGTAATCTGTGGCCCTGGAACTGAGGGACTTACTAAATCTAGTAACACCGAAATATGTTTTAGTAGCTTTTCTATTGTAAATGCGTCATATATATGTGACCCCAAAACCAGTCACATTGGTCAATTTTTTTAATTGAGATGTATACATCACATGAAAGCTGAATTAATAATCTCTCCATTGATGTGTGGTTTGTTAGGATAGGACAATATTTGGTCGAGACACAACTATTGAAAATCTGGAATCTGAGGAGCAAAAAAATGTAAACATTGAGAAAATCTCCTTTAAAGTTGTGCATTTATGTTCATGATTGTGCTGCATTCACTCACAAAAATACATGTTTTATATATTTACGGTAGGACATTTACTGAATATCTTCATGGAACATGATCTTAATATCCTCATGATTTTTGGCATAAAAGAAAAAGGGATCATTTTGACCCGTACAGTGTATAGTTGCTATTGCCACAGATATACCCGTGATTAATGGAATCGAGCTCTAATAGAATTAAACTCTTAGAAAAAATGGTTCTATATAAAACTCTAGGGTTCTCGACTCAATATTTGCCAAAAAAGGTTTTATATACGTGACCCTGGGTCACAAACCCAGTCTGGAGCCGCACGGGTATATCTGTGGCAATAGCAACTATACATTGTACGGGTCAAAATTATCCATTTTTCTTTTATGCCAAAAATCATGAGGATATTAAGAATATTGTCCTATCCTAACAAACCACACATCAATGGAAAGATGATTTATTCAGCTTTCAGATGATGTATACATCTCCATTTCAAAAAATTGAGCCATGTGACTGGTTTTGTGGTCCAGGGTCACATATGAAGTGGCTGATGGAACCCTTAAGACTCCATTTAAGAGTTTAGGAGCCGTTCCAAAATATAGTTCATCTCCCTTGCTGTCTACATAGGCAACTACCTTTAATAGTTAATTTTTAGGTCATATACACAGTAAAACTGCACATTTTAGAGTGGCCTTTTACTGTGGACAGCCTGAGGCACACCTGTGCAATAATCCGGGTTTTTTTGTGGTCCACCTGTGATCCGTCCACCTCATCATCTCGGCAAAGGAGAAGTGCTCACTAACAAAGATTTAGACATATTTGTGAATAATATTTGAGAGAAATAGGCCTTTTGTGTACGTAGAAAGTCTTAGATCTTTGAGTTCAGCTCATTAAAAATGGGGGCTAAAACAAAAGTGTTGCGTTTATAATGTCGTTCGTTGTATAACATACTGTAGTAATCCAGTCTGTAAAGCTACTTTAAAATGTATGTATATTGTGAAAAGCACTACATAAAAACCTGACGAATAACATATGTTATATCTAACATTTATATCCATAATATACCTGATATTTGTGTCAAAAATAAAATACGCAAGACACAAATATTAGGCAAAATAGTCAATTATTTTATTAGACTGAAATTAAATATATTCCTCAACACCATTGATTGTTTTTCACTGCGCTTGTAATGCATTATGGGATTGCCACCACTGTGAAGGATTCATCTTGCATGTATGGCATTTAGTTTTACTGTGAATAATAAGCAGTCATCAAAAAAAAAAAGCATCATAACGTAATATTTTCAGCTGAAACAGGATCTTCCGCAAGAACACACAAAAAAATATTTTATCAATTGAGAACCGATCTCTATGACAGGCAAAAAAAAAAACAAAAAAAAAAACAGGCAAAAAAAAAAGAAATTAATGTTTTTTTTACTTTAAACCATCATAAACTTCAATAATGACACCCAGAATGCAATTAGAGTAATTGTTTACTTTCCACCCACAACAACGTGAACATTTCATTTATGTCGCAAACAACACGTTACATAAAAATAGCATTTCATGAAAATCTTTGAATACATCTGGATGTTTTCTGCTTGATTGGCAAAAACAATACCATCATGGGCTTGTACTACAGACGTCTCTCTCTGTGTGTGTGTGTGTGTGTGTCCACAAATCACACACATGAACGCACGCTCAGTCAAACTGCGCGTAACACTTGGTAGAACTGTACTTCAGTAGTGCAACACTGTGCGTTCTCCATCCGTGTCCCACAGACCCCCATAAAGTGAGTAGAAGAGCCAATACAAAAACATACCATACATTTCACAACACTTACAGTAGCCGGGTAACATGGGCGGACTTTATATGTCAGCATCGGCAGATCATTAAGTGCAGATGTTACACTCAAAAAAATCAAAATACTATCATTTATTAATTCCAAACCGGTATTAATTTCTCTCTTCTAGCAAAAAAACACAAGATATTCTGAAGGATGTTGGAAACCATTTGTCCATTCAATGGAAGTCAATGGGGTCCAAAACTGGCTTCTTCAAAAAATCATCGTTAACATTCCACAGAAGAAATTAAGTTTGGAACAATGATAACAGTATTTACAATTTTATAAGTGTATTGTGCATTTAAGTGCGGCTGGCCTCTTTTAAAGAGGGACAACGCTCAATTTTGGCTTGTTTTGGGAAAAAGTGCACATCAGAAAACTTTGAGGAGGAGCTCGTACGTGGCATTGATGATCCCCCAGGACAGAAGAGAGCGATGGTAGTTGAGCGTAGCTCCGCGGAAGAGCATCGCGACGCTCCCGCCTCGTTCCCGCCACACCGTCATCAGCACCTGGCGGCAGGGAACGAACTCGCCTCCGACTTGGGCCTGCGCTCGCGACTTAACCACGTTTAGCGGGTAGAACATGATTCCCAACGCCGCGCCCAAAAGCCCGCCACACACAAAGTCATTAGCTATGTGACCCACGCGGGTTCGGGCGTCGGGGAGCTGTTGCTTAATCGGCCCACGCAACCCGAAAAACATCACGTTACTCGGCCCGTTACGCATTAGAACCGGGACTAGGCCGCGGTAACACTCCCTCACGCCGTAATCCCGCAGGAGAGTCCTAAAGGTGTGCGCGGTGTTGTTAAAGCGCCCGTTGTGCCGGTGATCCTGAAGCAGCGTTTGCACACGTTCGAACGGCGTTAGCGTAGCCTCGGCTGTGCCGGCTAGCGCCGCGGCGGTGCTACGCGTAACAATCTCAGGCGTTCCGCTACTCCGCGCGTGACGCAAAAGCAACCGGGAAAAATCCTCATACAAGCCGAACATTATGGCTACGGTTGTGGTTTTCTGCAGGAGAGGCGGAAGAAGCCCTCGGTACAAACGACCCAATCCGTCGCGCTGTAGCTGTCGGACGGCTTCGGTCACGCGGACGCCGTGAAGCTGTTGCCGGAACAAAACCTTCTGGATAGGGAAGGTCACGATGATGTTGGTGAACGCGGCGAACGAGCCGCACACATAGTGCTTTCCTCGAGGGCCCACGTTAGCTTCGATCACAGCGTGGCTGGCTTTACCTAACTTGCCCTGCGGTTGCCGGGCAGAATCCGGGTCCATGGTAGTAACGACCCGCATGGGAAACTAAGCATCTGATTGGTCAGCAGAAGAGATGCAGGTAAACGCCCATTTTAACCTGTGAAAAGGAAACAAAGCAGTTCAGTCACCTTCATTTATACAGCGCTGTTAACAATATACAGTAGTCGACATTTGAAGAGGATCACAACCTTTCATCAAAGTTATACATGAATTTTGAACAATACCCGTTCTTGTCTTAGGACAACTTTGATGAGCTAAAGTTAGTTTTGATTTATTCACTTCCGTTGCAAAGATTAGACCGTATTTTCCGGACTATAAGTCGCTCCGGAGTATAAGTCGTAAGTCATAAAATGCGCCATGAAGAGTAAAAAACATATACATATACAGAAACTTTTAATGTGTTCTGGCCGTTCATTCGCACGACAACAGTCTTTGGAGCTCGAGAACGCAAACTTTGAAACAGGTGCAAATTTTTAAAAACAGTATCATCTCTGCGTAAGCTTAAAAAACGTGAATCTGTGGAAACGCTGACGACGTGCACATGCGTATCACGTGTTTAGTCTATAGATATGCGCGTTTGAAAACATACTGGGGAAATATGGTGCAAAAGTTCATTTATTTTAGTAATTCAACTTAAAAGGTGAAACTAATATATTATATAGAATTATTACATGCAAAGTGAGATATTTCAAGCCTTTATTTGTTATAATTTTGATGATTATGGCTTTATGAAAACCTTTTCACAATATTCTAATTTTGAATTTGGGGTTTTCATAAGCTGATAATCATCAAAATTATAACAAATAAAGGCTTGAAATATCTCACTTTGCATGTAATGAGTCTATATAATATATTAGTTTCACCTTTTAAGTTGAATAGTTGTTAAGTTTTAAGGGAAAGAGAAGCTTTGGAGAGTTTATTATTGTGTGTTATTAACCAGTGGTCGCAGGTAAAAGAGTTTAATCTTTTGAAACCATTTTGCGTCACTAACTGCTGAGATAAGACACGTTACCTAACCAAAGACCAAGCGTCCCAGACAGAACGAGGGCAGGAGGACATCTGCTTATCTGAACCATTTCAGCCTCAAATTACCTTTATATGTGACCCTGGAGCACAAACCCAGTCTGGAGCCGCACGGGTATATCTGTGGCAATAGCAACTGTACATTGTATGGGTCAAAATTATCCATTTTTCTTTTATGCCAAAAATCATGAGGATATTAAGATCATGTTCCATGAAGATATTTAGTAAATGTCCTACCGTAAATATATAAAACATGTATTTGTGTGAGTGAATGCAGCACAATCGTGAACATAAATGCACAACTTTAAAGCAGATTTTCTCAATGTTTACATTTTTTTGCTCCTCAGATTCCAGATTTACAATAGTTGTGTCTCGACCAAATATTGTCCAATCCTAACAAACCACACATCAATGGAGAGATTATTTATTCAGCTTTCAGATTATGTATACATCTCAATTTAAATTTTTTTACCCTTGTTTCTGGTTTTGTGGTCCATGTGACTGGTCACAAATGGCAAAATAAGTGGCAAATAATGAATCAAACACGAGTATATGAGCGTGTTATCTCAAAGCAAGAAACCAACCACAAATCCTTTGTTTTGTTTTTCCATGCAATTTTTAATTTTCCAAAATACACGTGTGTTTATTTAATTGCACTTTATCTGTGTATTTCAATCACAACATGTATCGTTAAAGCCAGTGAGCATTTTCTCCACTTCAGCAACTTTACAGTTTTACTCCTATCTATCTATCTATCTATCTATCTATCTATCTATCTATCTATCTATCTATCTATCTATCTATCTATCTATCTATCTATCTATCTATCTATCTATATCTATCTATCTATATAATCTGAAGGGTTTGTTCATATACATTAGTCAACACTTCAAATGTGGACGACTGTATATCAGTCACCTGGTTTATATATAACATTTATATAACACATCCGCGCATTTACGCCCAAAACTATGTGACTTTGTGTGGAATACAAAAGGAGATGTTTTGAATAATGTTCACACTGATCTTTTCAAGCATGTATTAAACTTGGCACAAGATGGGGCAAGCGTTTCTGTTAATAATGTTAAACTTAAATGCGCTTAATGCAGAAGATCGGCTATTTACTGTATTATTTTTAATGATGAAATTGTCAAATTGTTTAAATTGAAATGTGTATTAATTACAACAAGGAAGATTTTCAGTAGAAATATAGTCATGTGGACTATTCATAAGCGCTGTCAAATCTATTAAATCGCATTTTACATAAAGTATGTGTTTATATAATATAGGCTAAGTGTATGTACGCCACAAATAAACGCACATATATTATATAAACACAAATTTAAAACGTTATTTTAATGGAAAACAGTGAAACCTCACATATATGGTAAAAAAATAACATTATAATTTCATTTATTCATTAAAGCAATACAAATCATTATTGTAAAAATGTTACGTTTTTTAAAAATAAAACGAACGACCCTAGCAACCGCCTAGCAACCACCCAGAACACCTTAGCAACCGCCTAGCAACCGCCTAGCAACCACCCAGAACACCTTAGCAAGCCTCTAGAAACACCCTAGCAACTTTAAACTATTTCAAACTATACTTGAAACTAATTTAAACTTGAAACTAATTTAAACTTGAAACTATCTGGTCCGGCTTTCTCAAGCCAACTTAAAGTTTGTCTCGACAAATTTTTTAATCTAGTTATTATTATTATTATTCATAGCTATCATTCATTTATTTCTTCCTCTTACCAACACATTTAAATTCTATATACATTGCATTTAGGCCCTATTTTATGTTTTTTTTTGTTAATTGTGTATATACAGATGAAACTGGAAAAATTAGAATATGGTGCAAAAGTTCATTTAATTCAGTAATTCAACTTAAAAGGTGAAACTAATATATTATATAGACTCATTACATGCAAAGTGAGATATTTCAAGCATTTATTGGTTATATAAGTTAAGTTGAATTGCTGAAATAAATTAACTTTCATTTCATTAACGTCTCATTTTGACATTTACCCGCTCCTTAAAGTTGCTCAAAAGAAATCCAGAGAAGCGTGAATGTATTACAACCCACGTGCAAAACTTCTCCAAAAATAAAACCACACATGTGGAAGATCCTACGGGAACTTGTGAAGGTCATGGAGAGGATTGTGTCCTGCAATAATCTGCTGACAAGACAGATGCACAAGACAAACTCTCCAACCTCATTAATAATCAGAACAAAATACTGTATGATCGTGAGCTCACAGTGATGATTGACAGGTCAGTGTTAGCCTCCTTATTAACCCATTTAACTCTTACATGTGTGACTTTAATGAATGACACGCCACTTATAAAGGACTTTAAGCACAGCTGTGATCAGCTAATGTCCTTGATATGATCTGATTGAATAAAAATCACCTAATTCTTGAGTATGAGAAAGCCAGAGCTCTCTGAATACATATCAATAATGGTGTCAGATGTGCAGATTAATTCGCATTATAATATTATTAATCAATACATGTGCTTAATAAACACAGCTAACAGGCTACTGCTAACACTACAGTGTCAAAACAGTGTAAAGACAAAAACAAACACCGTTATATCAGATAAATATATTAGTTAAAACACCTGTGGCACCCATATAAGAGTAAATATAAGTTATAAAGCAAGCTTATTTGTTCCTCTGTGAACTAACTTACGTTTTATAGCTCTTTATAACTACAGCACGTCCTCACAGTGTCAATAACTCTCAGATATCACTTAAATGCACACTAATTAACTCTGTGTTTAGGTTTTAACGCTTAAATGTGTTTGCTGTCACTTATTAAAGCTGCAAAAACACACCTACTTCGAAGCTAATGCTAATTCTGTGACAGCACAAGTTAAGGTGTTTCCACCGCGATTTCCTCACTAAACGTGTTTATATTTGTAAGTATTTTCAATCGGAGTATTTCGTAGCGCTGATGTTGTGTAGTTAAGTACCTTCTGGTTGTGGTCCGGGGGGAAAGTTGCGGTTCTGTTGGGCTGGTTTCAGGCAGTGAGGCGGAACCGCCCGCGTCCTTAGTTTATAGTGTTTCCACCTCGGATGGAAAGAGCGAGAGACCGGAAGTAGCGACTAAAAAATCGCTTCTAGCGTTTCCACTCTGCATGGAGATCGTAAGGTAAATAAATAACCCCTCTTATATACTGTCTATGTAAATAACCACTCGAGGGCGCTGTTATAAAACTTTTTCTTTTTTTTACGTATTTATTAATTCCTTCATGTATTTATTTTCATATTTGTTATAATATTTTTATTTACATTTAAAAAAATAGATTTTATATAATATCAAAATATTTTCAGATTCACAAACCTGACTGAAAATAGACCGAGTATAACTATAAACACCTAATTTTTCATTATACATAATTAAAGCAAATTATCCATAACATTAGCATAACATCTTTGTTTGCTGTAATGAAACAAGTATTTTTTTTATTATTCATTTGCGCCAGAACAGCAGAGGGCAGTAGAAACGGAAATGACGCGTTGCCTCGCCTTGTGCGCTTTACACAAACAAAACAGAGAGGGGTAATTTGAAAGATTATTTTAATATTTTTAAAGAAAATTATGTATGAAAAGTAAATACTTTTCTTAATTTCCTTTTTATGCAGTATATATTCAAATAAATAGTAAAATATCATCTCTACTTTGTATATAAACGAAATACACACCGTAACGATGTTCGGTCGCCCCCTGTTACTGAGATGGTTCAGTCCAAGCGCTCAAACGTTCGCGGTAAAATTACTTCCTTGACCGACTTCGCAGTTTGCACTGCAGTGGTTAACTTACTTTCTGATTGTTGTTGTTGTTTATGCAGATAATAATTATATGTGATTAAATTTATGTAAAGATGAGTAGGATGACGAAAACACTGAAAGCTGTTCAGCGGGAGTTACAGGCGAGTGTTAGTTTTATAGTTTTTGTTAGCTGCCTTTTTTCACGTTTTGAATCCTAATTAGATTATATTTTTGACATGAAACATAATATTACCAATATTTATATTATGTAATAACAAATATTTGTGTTATTGTTGTTTGAGAAAAATATTATAATACTTTAATATTAATTGTATTGTTTTACATGTAATTCCCGAAACGTAGTTTGTATTTTTTTTATCCAGCAATATTATTGTTATTGTGTATGATATATACAATGTAGTAATTAATATTACTAATATTATTAATATGGCACATGTATTATTACATACATTGTTTTATTTTTTGACTTGTAATTCCTGAAACATAATATTAATATCTCCAATATTTATATTCGGTAATAACAAATATTGTATTGTTGTTTGAGATATAATAGCATTTAATATGACTAATTATAATAGTTTAATATTAATTTTATTTTGGACATTTAATTGTCCTGAAATGTCAAATATTTGTTTTGTTTTTATCTAGCAATATTATTGTTATTGTGTATGATATATAAATGTAGTAAATATTAATGACACATGTAATAAATATTAATACATTGTATAATAAGCCAGAAAGTAAATATGACATGTCTAATTTTAAATATGTATTATGATTATTCACTTATAATTCCTGAAAGATGTTGTTTTAATACCATCAATATTTATATTATGGAATAAAAATGTTTAAAGATATATGCAGTATGTATTTACTACTACTAATAAGAGGACATGTAATATTATACAATGTATTGCCCTGAAATAAATAATATAACCAATATTTATATTATGTAATGACAAATATTGTATTATTGTGTTTGTTTATAATATTAAAATGTAATATTATATGTAATTTGCATATATTATTGGCTTGTGGACTGAAGTAACAGTTGATAATACCGTACGTACAGTAATATGCACTTAAAGTTGTTTATTTGTGTGTTTTCCAGAGTGTGAAGCCGAGCGCTGGGTCTCCACGAGCCCTGGACATCTCATCCATAGAGAAAGCCAGTTTCTTCCAGGGAGACCAGTATTCTCCTCACGGTGTGTGTGTGTGTGTGTGTGTGTGTGTGTGTAAATCACCTCTGGCTTTATGTGCCGTCAATGTAAGGATTGAAAAGTAATCGGGAATATTGTGAGTGTGACACAATATATCGCAATACAAAAATGCAACAATATGTATCGTGGATAGTTCACCCAAAATAAAAATAAAAGTTTTAAGAGTTTTAGTGTCAGAACTGCATTAAACTACTATATATAATGTTGAATATAATGTATAATAATGGATATTTGTGGGTCCTGATAATGTCTGGATTTCAAACCGTGTTTTTGAGACTGTCTTTGGTTCACTGCAGTTTTAAGCAGAAAATACTCAGCAATGCTGTCCACTTATGAACTTACACATGATTAAAGAGTATTAAAAACATGTATAAACAACATTAAAACTTGATTTTCACCACAGGGGGACTTTAATCATTTAGCAGACGCTATTATAGAAATCTTCTCGACTATCTATCCGTTGTTAATTAAAGTCACCGTGAAATCAAAATGGCTGATTCTTGTTTTTATGGAATATTGCAGTGTTTATTAGCGATGATTTAAACTGCTTTTCTTCTCTGATGACGTGGGCGGGGCAACCTGTCACTCACATGAGATCAGCCAATAGCAAACCACAACCATCCAATCAAATCCTCACATACAAAATCAAGCCCCGCCCACATTTGTTCTTTTTCCAGAAGCGCTTCACTCGATATACGACACAATAGACGTTTCATGCTGACTTTAATGCATGGTAGATATGAAGTTTAATTGGAATATATATAATGTATAATAATGGATATTTGTGTGTCCTGATAATGTCTGATGTTACCAGTAAAAAGTGTCCGACATTATTTTAAATATATCTAGTCAGTGACAGAGATTTGTCTAAAATAATTCAGTATTTTCATCTTCAGAATCATGAATATTGTTATTCTGGTGTCTCTATTGTCTTGGCTTTGGGTTTCCAGCACCAAGTCCAAGACTATTCATTTAAACACACAATTAAATATCAAATTTAGCATTTTATTGTTCATCTTTTATCATGTCTTGGGAGTATCGCAATAAAATTGTATCGAGATATGTATCGAATTGTAATAACTCTTCTGTATGAATCCCAGAAGTGCTTTAGTGTGTGATTGTTGTTGTGTTCTGCAGGGAACCCGCTCCACAGCACAGCTTTAGAGGAAGACCTGAGTCCCAGACCCGAACAGAACCGAAGACCTGCTGTGGAAACTCATCAAACGAATGAAAAGGCCCGAGTTGTTCCCAAGAGCGCCTCATCCAAGGAGCCGTCTCAGACCCCAGATCCGGGCGCAGCATCAGTCGTCAGGTAAAGAGTGATCCCGTCGCCAGATCTACGGGTCTCTGCATCACCGTGATGATGACGTACAGGCTTTCTGTGTCGTAGGAAAGCTAAAGGAAGACCGTTACCAACCATAGCAGAAGGCCGAGAGAATACAGCCGAGAGAGGAGCGGCAGGGGCCGAGGTGAGCGTTTAAACTTTAAAGACACTAACGTTAAACAGCTTCTACATTTACATTTAAAGTCATCATTTTATCCCTTAATGCGAGACACGGCAGGCAAAAACATCGGGTTTTTTTTCACTGGTCAATTTTGAGATTTTGGGCTATTTGTCTTCAATAACATCTTCTTTCAGACTTGTGGTGAAAAAAAGTCCAAAATACACATTTAGTAGGGGTGTGACGAGATCTCGTGCCACGAGATCTCGCGAGACTAAAGTGTGACGAGATTTCTCGTCGAGTGAAAAGCTGTCTCGCAATATCGCCATAATTAACATAGAATATGCCATAGCTACATTCACATTGCATTACGTTGTACTCCGCGGCACCGGCCGCCTCCACTGTTGTTTTGCTATTGTAAACGTCTCCTCTGCTCATCCAGCACGAGTTGCATTCGCACACAGACTGTGACAGTGCAGCAGGAATCAGTTCACTGATCGCGTTACGATTAGGGATGCATCGATCCGATATTCAGTATCGGTATCGGCTCCGATACTGCCATTTTTGCCGGATCGGGTATCGGTCAGACGAGGCCGATCCAAATCCGATATTGTGCGTATACTATTCTGTGCTATTGTTAAGCCCCACAAAAGGCACAAAAACATTATAAAGCACCATAAAGTTGTCCTGCACTATATTATAAGTGTTCGGAAGCCATTATATAGTATAATGTGAGATAGAAATGAATATTTAAGTCATTAAATTGAAGATCACGTACACTTTTCCCTCCGCTGTGGCTGTCAGTCATTCTCCATTCAGCATCAAGCAGCGCGTCGCGTTCGGTTACGACAGTCAACACGATGAAAAACTCTCTCCAAGATGATTCAATGTTACTATAATTATACTTGATCTGTAGATAAAGGTCCATGGTTTTGCATTAAACAACTTTATCTTGCTGGACTTTATTGCTGTACCGTAACTACTTTCTACCGGTTGTCTCTCACAACACTGCAGTCAGAGCACTATAATTGTTCTTCACGCGCACAGTAACTGACATTTAAAACTGTTAAAATAAAATGCTCAATAAACTATTGCATAGATAGATAGATACTGTATAATACACTACGCATCATATGTCTTTCCTTTGTGATTTGAACTATTCAATGCGGACTCAAAGCGCTGCGCGCTGTGACTCGTGTTGCTTCAAGCGCATCATTCTGCGCTCGGGATGCGCATAAGCATTTTGTGCCGCACTGTACTGGAGCCTTTCATGTCATAATACAGCGACGCAATGAACGATTATTAATAGCCTTTCTAGTTCTGTACTATCCATCATGTTGCTGCCTCATTAAACCGCTATGCTATACATTTAAAACATGTCTCAATTTTATAGTAGGCCTAGGCTATATATAAAATAATTAATCTTTTTGATTTTTGTTATCTTGTTTTTCATGAATGTATTTTACAACAATACAAAGAGCAATGTGTAACGTTTTACCAAATTTAGTGTTACACTTATTGTCTCATATTTGTTCCCCACTAAATGTTTTTTCATGGTCAGATTTAATACAATTATTGTGCACTTGTGATTTTTCTAGACTACATTTTACTGCTGAATTATCCACTAATCTAGTTTATAATAGCATTTCTGTCATAGATTATGATCATATTTTTTTTTGATTTGTTGTTTTTCTTTATAATGAAGTTGTATGTATTAAGTAGCCTAGATTGTGTTTAACACACAAAAGAGTGATTATCAGTTCAACACACAGAGTTATAGAAATTCTACTTGATTAAAAAGAAAAAAAACTGCCCTGGTATCGGATTGGTATCGGTATCGGTCGATACTCAGAATGTTTGGTATCAGATCGGATCGGTTCTGAAAAAATGGTATCGTTGCATCCCTAGTTACGATGGTGGACGATTTGTTGCGCATCAGTGAGTCGATCTGAGATGTCTTATAGGGCGGTTCACACAGAACGTGTTTTCCATTCCAGTGCGGTACTTTCCATTGTTTTTCTATGTAAACGTCTCGCGCATGACACAGTATTCTAAAAACGCGGCGCTCAAGTTAAAATCAGCTCCCCCATTTCACTGCCAGCGTATCGCATTTTACAAAGCAAAAACGCATTCTGTGTGAATGGCCCCTTATCTTGTAGAACGCGCGTTCAGCACCGCCACTACGGAGTGAAAATGAAAGTAAAACACGATGCGCGCAAATTAGACTCAATACATAATATAGCCCGTCTCCCAATATCAAACCTATCTCTGGTCTCTGTTTTGGTCTCTGTTTGCACTTGACTTTGAATACAGAGAGAGTTGGCCTACTTTGATTATGGTTGCACTTGCACTTAATTATCGTTTGAACTAATAAGAAAAACTGTTGTTTTATAGGCTACTGTCTGTTTTTATTTGTATTTTCAATTTGTGGAAAGTAGTTTCAGTTGGAGGTCACACACAGCCTCAATCAGAAGTTCTGGAAGCTCATAATGTACAGTAAGGTCTGAAGAGACCCGTGTGAAATCATACTTGAGAGAAGCCAGTCAGTGGAGTTTGTGGTAAAACCTTTACAGTGCTTCTATATTGTTGTATTTTAATGTATTTTGATAATTCATACTCAAAGTAGAACTGAAATAACATTCATTACAAGATGATTTAGTTACAACATTTCAAAATGCACCTGCAGACTATTTTTCCAGTCATGAATTTTGTCATTGAGGATTTCTATCAAATATTGTGCAAAAATCTCGTCTCGTCTCGTTCTCGTGAACCCAATCTCGTCTTTGTCTTGTCTCGTGAGATAAGGGTCTCGTCACACCCCTAACATTTAGGTCTTTATTTTACTACACTTTGTCTATTTGCGTCTGTAGATTTCTCCGAAATTCAACAAAAGTTGGCGTTCTTAATCAACGCGCTGCTCCGCGATCTCTGTCTGCTTCCTTTAATCTCACACACCGCTGTAAAGCTCTCTCTCTTCTGTACAATGCTGTCGGATCCAAATATGGTCATTTCCTTTTAATCAGCAACCAATCGTGGAAGTACAATGGGCATTTAACCCTAAAAGCGAAATCTCATTGGCTGATGTCAATTTCTGACACCGTGATTGGTTCAGATGCATCACGTGACGCGCTCTGACATTCAGATGTGTGTTTTTGACTGTTTTTCTGCTCAGTTGAAGGCCATAAATGATGTGTTTATAAATTTTGTATTGGTTTGTATTGTTGTTGCTAATGATTTGATGAGATATTGTGTCTGTAAATAGTTGTTTCCA
The DNA here is from genome assembly GCF_949152265.1 of Phoxinus phoxinus. Lineage (NCBI taxonomy): Eukaryota > Metazoa > Chordata > Actinopteri > Cypriniformes > Leuciscidae > Phoxinus > Phoxinus phoxinus. The sequence continues at coordinate 34,800,073 of NC_136887.1, read as the reverse complement.
CTAAAAAAGTATGATTTGTTTACATTACAAATCTTTAAATGCCTTTTTCTCAAAATGACTTTTCTCTCATTCTCCAAGTCTGAAATCTCCTCTTCAGTAGCACCTATACACACCAAACTTTCCAGTCTTGTACCTAGTTATATTATGAAGACATTTACAGAGGGATTTGTAAATATATTATTCCTAGCCTGATTTATATAACATTTTATTCCAAAAAACATGGCGAAAATAAATTTTTTAAGGCTGTTGACAGTATATTCTGATTTACAGGATAACAAAAGTAAGTAGATATCCATAAATCCCTCTGTAATTTTTTCCCCATCTAATATGTGAACACAATGAAAAAAGAATTTTGAACCTGGCTTTATCCAATTCTGAGATTTCGTTTTTTTAAATATAGGCAAATTAGCGCATATTTAATTAGATAATGCCTAATTTGAATATTTAAACATTAAATTACAGAAAACTTGTAATACATTTTTTCTCATCTTAATGTAGGTAATCAACTGGGAAAGTTTCATGGTGATATCTGCTAGTTAAAAATATTACCCTATTCACCTGCAGTGTCTCGCCTTAAAACTCATCTTTGATCATCAAAATCACTTTTTTTCCTTGAAATGTCTTAAAATATCTTGAATGTAACTCGACACCCTTGCCTCATTTAGTATGTGCGGTTCTATGAATATGCAAATGAGCCCTGCCTCCACTCACTCACTCACTCAGAGATCCACTGGTTGACGATCACACGTTGATCTGATTGGTCAAGGTTGTTTGTGACGTCAGAAACACCAGCGATTTCAAACCGTGTTTTTGAGACTGTCTTTGGTTCACTGCAGTTTTAAGCAGAAAATACTCAGCAATGCTGTCCACTTATGAACTTACACATGATTAAAGAGTATTAAAAACATATAAACAACATTAAAAGCTGGATTTTCACCACAGGGGGACTTTAATCATTTAGCAGACGCTATTATCGAAATCTTCTGGAACAAGAAGAAATATATGTCAAAAGTCACCGTGAAATCAAAATGGCCGAGATTCTTGTTTTTATGGAATATTGCAGTGTTTATTAGCGATGATTTAAACTGCTTTTCTTCTCTGATGACGTGGGCGGGGCAACCTGTCACTCACATGAGATCAGTTAATAGCAGACCACAACCATCCAATCAAATCCCCTCAGACAAAATCAAGCCACGCCCACATTTGTTCTTGTTCCAGAAGCGTTTCTCTCGGATATACGACACAGAAGACGTTTCATGCTGACTTTAATGCATGGAGTTTAATTGGAATTGCTTTTTTCTATTTTTCCAGAAAGCAGGAAAAGGTCAGAGGTCATCAAAGGAAACCTCTCCGACCCCAGGAGTGTCTCGGAGACGGAGGTCACCGGCGTCCTCAGAGGAGCTCACGGATGAGGATGAAAGTTTTGTACGTTTAGCCGTCAGCATCTACATATATATATGACGTGTGCAGGGTTTGAAATTAACTTTTTCACTCACCGGCCAATTTGGCTACTAACATTTTTAAGTTACCGCCCATTTACAACTTCTACTAGCCAAAAAACAACAAAATATAAATAAATAAACCAGATTAACTGCGTCAAATCTTATATTTATATACAAAGATGAAACTGGAAACACTAGAATATGGTGCAAAAGTTCATTTCGGCTTAAAAGGTGAAACTAATATATTATATAGACTCATTACATGCAAAGTGAGATATTTCAAGCCTTTATTTGTTATAATTTTGATGATTATGGCTTACAGCTTATGAAAGCTTTTCACAATATTCTGATTTTGAATTTGGGGTTTTCATAAGTCATAATCATCAAAATTATAACAAATAAAGGCTTGAAATATCTCACTTTGTGTGTGTGTGTGTGTGTGTGTGTGTGTGTGTGTGTGTGTTCGAGTAAGCCAGATATGAGCAAACTCTGCACGCTGTATTTAATATCATGATGACTCACGAGTATTTGCGCTTCATGATTCTTTGATGAATAAAAAGATGAAACAGAAATCATGTTTTTACTGCCACTTTTGTTCAATTTAATTAATCTTTCCTGAATAAAAGTATTAATTTCCTAAACTACGTAACGGCAGTGTAGACAGTGTGAAGTTTATTCTTCTTAATGTTTGATAACATTTGTTTCCTATACAAATTAATACCACTTTATTTTTCATATCTCATCCTAATTTTGAGCTATAAAGTACCTTATACAGAATAATATTTGAATATTGTATGTTTATTTTATTTTATATTATTTTCTGTATCGTGATCTGACAGCGTTTCCCGCCACAGATGATTTTTTAAAACCTGTAAAAATGTGAAATATGGGTTTTAAATTAAATATGTTTTGTCCTTTACAGCACTTAAGCAAGGAGAAATCTAAAGGGGCGAAGAGGAGATCTTCCAGTCGCCGGCAGAGCGGCCACAAACACAAGAGGACGTCTGCGTCTGCATCAGGTACTCATTATTTAAAATGCATGATGTTTTTTAGCTGCTGAGAACAATGTTTTCAGACATAATTAATTTTATTTTTTATTTTTATTTTTTACGTATTATAATTACCGTAGTATTTTCATACATTATTATTATATTAGTATTTGCAGTATATTATTATTAATTTCCATTGGCGGTCACATGGTGTGTTCCAAAAAAAGTCACAGTTTCATTCCATTCTGGAGAAATTACAATAAAAAATATAAAAAATTTTACAAATTATTTTCCGATCAAAAGTGACTGGAGAGAACTAGATTGTTAATATTACTAATATTAATATGACATATGTCATATTTTACATGTGTATAATATTGTATTGTATTCCTGAAACATAATATTAATATCTCCAATATAATTTTTTATAATATTAATATTAGCAATAGTAAAGTATTACATCATATTCTTGTAGTCATTTACATATTGACCGAATTAACATTAGATATACATATATATATGTGTGTGTGTGTGTGTGTGTGTGTGTGTGTGTGTGTGTGTATTATATTGCAAAATATAAAAAAATTTACAAATTATTTTCCGATCAAAAGTGACTGGAAATATTAACTAGATTAATAATAATATTAATATTGACTAGATTGTTAATATAACTAATATTAATATGACATATGTCATATTTTACATGTGTATAATATTGTATTGTATTCCTGAAACATAGTATTAATATCTCCAATATTATTTTTTATAATATTAATATTAGCAATAGTAAGTATTACATCATATTCTTGTAGTCATTTAGATATTGACCGAATTAACATTAGATATACATATATATATATATGTGTGTGTGTGTGTGTGTGTGTGTGTGTGTGTGTGTGTGTGTGTGTGTGTGTGTGTGTGTGTGTGTGTGTGTGTGTGTGTGTGTGTGTGTGTATTATATTGTAAAAACACTATTGGAGTTATTGATATTATGTTTCAGGAATACAATACAATATTATACATATGTAAAATATTACATATGTCATATTAACATCTCACATTTAAAATAAATGTAATTAATAAACAATGTGCATGTTATTGCACAATTGCACATTCATTAAATTTATTTTAAACGGAGATGTTTTTAATATACATGCATCACATGGTTCAATAGTGTGCAAAAGAGCCGATTTGTACATGTCTTGGTTCTGGAAGTATTTTTCACAATCGTTTTCTGTACATGCACACCAACCCAAACGGTACAGAGATGAATCACAACAACACCAAACCTTGTGATGTATCATCTAATAAAATGTGTTCCTTGAATACAAATGATTTTAGATTAAAGCATCTGCCAAACGCATGAATGTAAACCGTCCATCTCCGGAGTCAGCAGGTCCCGCTAAAAACCCCAGAGATCTGAGAAGCCCAACCGATCTTGACGTGGTGCTCGAGACTTTCCAGGAGTTCGTCACTCAGTATAAGTAAGTACATGATGACAATTCGCCTTTGGCTAAGCCACGCCCTATAATGTAGATTGACCAATCACAGCGCAGCCGAGAACGAGCTCCACAGCGGTCCGACACTTCTTCACAGCGCTCCATTGACTTTAACACAGGCGTGTCATATGTTTGGTCTCGGCAGGCTATCACCGTCATAGTTTTATCAGAAATACGGTTAAAGGATAATTCCGGTATTTAACACCTTGAGTCTATATTGTAGTTTGTTTTGGATGAGCAAGAGTGGTAGACAACATTTATTTGACAATGGTTCCTCTCTCGAGTTTTTGACTATAATAGAATTGGCCATGGACCCATTTAACATTGGAGTCAATGGGCATGTCCGAAAATGTCATTAAAACAGCCAATAATGTTCGTTTACAAAACTGTTAAACTCACCGAGTGGTTAGTGGTGTTAGTTGATGATTATAAACAATATATCGTCGCAATATATGATTCCAATCCGTTTATTCTGCTATAGTGGAACTATTTTTTCAACAATGGGATTTTACAAAATGACGAATAAACCACGACAGAAACTGTATTTCGCAACACTTTTTGGTTCTGGAACATCAACGAACACCACTAATCACTCGGTGAGTTGCACAGTTTTGTAAACGAACATTATTGGCTGTTTTAATGACATTTTCGGACATGCACATTGATTGTTAAATGGGTCCATGGCCAATTCTTTTATAGTCAAAAACTCGAGAGAGGAACCATTGTCAAAAAAATGTTGTCCACCACTCTTGTTCATCCAAAACAAACTACAATATAGACTCAAGGTGTTAAATACCGGAATTATCCTTTAAGCGTTGTGCCTGGGGCATTTGTAACACAGATCCGCGTTTCCCAGAGAGGTTGGAGGGGTGTCCGTTTTATTCCCTTCCCAAAACCGAAGTCAAATCCTGACAAGTGTCGTCTTTGGATTAAACTGTGTGGACGTCCTCAGTCAGCGAAACCCCTCGAGATCAACAACACACTTTTGTGTTTTAACCTTACTGTGAAGTTACACTAGTTAGACAGTTTTATGTTATGATTTCGGTTCTCGACCCTAATTGTTGATACGCTAGCACACGCTGCTAATAAACACAACTTTATACTGGCGTAGTCCGTTTGCTTTGTAATAACGATTATAGCATGACGCTCTGCATGAACAGTGTTGCTCCTGATATTGTGAGTCCCAGTCTCCGTCTCCATCAGGATATGTGGTGGGTCATGTTTTGACTGTGACCGTTATGCTTTTGCCTCTATTTGGATCTTGTTGTTGCTTGTGTTTCTCCGGTATGTCTTGAATAAAGCCTTCGAACGCACACTGAGCCCCTTCTGCCTACTTCTATCCGACACTTTATTTGCTGCTTTATAAAAGTTTGATAAAAGTTCATCAGGAAGAGCCGTCACAGCATAAGCCATGTTGATACCAAACCAGAGCCCAGATGAAGTTGTCGGAGGTAGCAACAGTAACTAAGGGGGGCGGGGCTTAGCCAAAGGTGAATTCAGCAAATCCAGTGTTTTTATAACTAATAGACGTCTCACACATCCGGTTCTGGTTCTCTGCAGGCAGACCATGAACTCTGACGCCGCCAAACGCTCGGTCGACGCCGTGAGCCGCTCGTTTGAGGAGCAGATCTCGGAGATCGTGAGAGTGCTTCACACAGAGAATTAATGGAAGTGTTGCTGCTGCTGTCATAAATAATAATGATAAAAATGTGCCCCTCATTCATAGATCACTGCGACAAAGCAACTCAAGACTGTGAAACGAGAAAATAACAAGGTGATTCTCATCTGGAGCCATAATACATATTTTAATAATTAGTGTTGAAGGCGTTAACTGTGTTGTTCTGTCTTCCAGATCAATAGAGATGTCAATCAGAAGAGGACCAGGCTCGTGGAAGCCAGTTATGAACTCATTAAGTAAGCACTGACGAGAGCAAAAACGTGTTTTTTTTGCTCTTTTATGCTATGATGTGTGTTCAAAAACTGTGTTCACTTCATGGTCATGCAATCATAACAGTTTTATGTAGTAAGAAGGGTTACGGTTTAATTCTCTCTATTTACTAGTTGCTTATTAGTATGTATATTACTAGGAAATTGGCTGTTTATTAGTGCTTATAAAGCACATATTAATGACCATATTCTACATCCTTTAATACCTAAACTTAACAAACTTACTAAGTATTAATAAGCAGTAATTAGGAGTTTATTGAGGCAAAAGTTGTAGTTTATAGTTAGTTGATAGTGAGAATTGGACCCTAACCTAAACTGTGACCGGGTTATTATGTTTAGCTAAAACTAAAAACAATTATAAAAAAAAAAAAAAAAAATTAAATTGTAAAAAAATAAAAATAAATCATGAAATATTATACACTTTTAAGTACCGGTAAAAAATATATATATATAAAAACTAAACTTATGTTATTTCAGCTAGTTAAGCATTTTCATATAGTGTAACTTGATCCACTAAAATAACTAAAACTTTAATAATAAAAAATATATATATATACAGTATGGACAAAAAAAAAAGCAAAAACTAATAAAAAAGGACAAAAATACACAACAAATTACTAAAACTGTTATAAATTAAAATGATTGCATAAAACGTAAAAATGGCAAACTAATTCAAAATATTATTTAAAACGATCCAATACTCAATTATGGCAAAAATTACATTTAAATGGAAAATAAAAAGTCTCACGGCGAGTGCACAGCCAATCAGAACAGCGTGTGGGCGGAGTCTCGTGGCGAGTGCACAGCCAATCAGAACAGCGTGTGGGCGGAGTCTCGTGGCGAGTGCACAGCCAATCAGAACAGCGTGTGTGTGGAGTCTCACGGTGAGTGCACAGCCAATCAGAACAGTGTGTGGGCGGAGTCTCGCGGCGAGTGCACAGCCAATCAGAACAGCGTGTGTGTGGAGTCTCACGGTGAGTGCACAGCCAATCAGAACAGCGTGTGTGTGGAGTCTCACGGCGAGTGCACAGCCAATCAGAACAGCGTGTGGGCGGAGTCTCACGGCGAGTGCACAGCCAATCAGAACAGCGTGTGTGTGGAGTCTCGTGGCGAGTGCACAGCCAATCAGAACAGTGTGTGGGCGGAGTCTCACGGCGAGTGCACAGCCAATCAGAACAGCGTGTGTGTGGAGTCTCACGGCGAGTGCACAGCCAATCAGAACAGCGTGTGTGTGGAGTCTCGCGGCGAGTGCACAGCCAATCAGAACAGCGTGTGTGTGGAGTCTCGTGGCGAGTGCACAGCCAATCAGAACAGCGTGTGTGTGGAGTCTCGTGGCAAGTGCACAGCCAATCAGAACAGCGTGTGTGTGGAGTCTCGTGGCGAGTGCACAGCCAATCAGAACAGCGTGTGGGCGGAGTCTCGTGGCGAGTGCACAGCCAATCAGAACAGCGTGTGTGTGGAGTCTCACGGTGAGTGCACAGCCAATCAGAACAGTGTGTGGGCGGAGTCTCGCGGCGAGTGCACAGCCAATCAGAACAGCGTGTGTGTGGAGTCTCACGGCGAGTGCACAGCCAATCAGAACAGTGTGTGGGCGGAGTCTCGCGGTGAGTGCACAGCCAATCAGAACAGCGTGTGTGGAGTCTCACGGCGAGTGCACAGCCAATCAGAACAGCGTGTGGGCGGAGTCTCACGGCGAGTGCACAGCCAATCAGAACAGCGTGTGTGTGGAGTCTCGTGGCGAGTGCACAGCCAATCAGAACAGTGTGTGGGCGGAGTCTCACGGCGAGTGCACAGCCAATCAGAACAGCGTGTGTGTGGAGTCTCACGGCGAGTGCACAGCCAATCAGAACAGCGTGTGTGTGGAGTCTCGCGGCGAGTGCACAGCCAATCAGAACAGCGTGTGGGCGGAGTCTCGTGGCGAGTGCACAGCCAATCAGAACAGCGTCCCTACCGTCGCGGCTGGCCAGGACAGAAACTCTGATTAACATGGAAAAGAGGCGTTTTATTTAGATGTGTTTCTGGTCTCAGGGCAAAGACGGCGTTGCGTGACCTTCAGAAAGATCATGATGAGATGGAACTGAGACTCAGATCTCTGAGAGAAGGATCCTCGCTGCTCTCCAGCCTTCAGGAGCTCAACAGGAAGTACCTGAAGCACCGCACGGATCATCCCACGGAAGTGGAAACGGTGAGGACGTCTTCAGATGTTCAGTTTGCTGTTGAACCCTCATTCCTATTTAATTCTGTCCATGAACTTACTGTACAAGCAAACCATCTTGTCTTTTTACACACGTGACCCTGGAGCACAAACCCAGTCTGGAGCCGCACGGGTATATCTGTGGCAATAGCAACTATACATTGTATGGGTCAAAATTATCCATTTTTCTTTTATGCCAAAAATCATGAGGATATTAAGATCATGTTCCATGAAGATATTTAGTAAATGTCCTACCGTAAATATATAAAACATGTATTTTTGTGAGTGAATGCAGCACAATCGTGAACATAAATGCACAACTTTAAAGGAGATTTTCTCAATGTTTACATTTTTTTGCATCAGATTCCAGATTTTCAATAGTTGTGTCTCGACCAAATATTGTCCTATCCTAACAAACCACACATCAATGGAGAGATTATTTATTCAGCTTTCAGATGATGCATAATCTCAATTTAAATCAAATGTACCCATGTGACTGGTGTTGTGGTCCAGGGTCACATGTGTTGTTTGTTGTGCTTCTGTCCTTTTCTCATTTAATGTATTCTGCCTGACAGTATGGTCCATCGTGTATGCCTGCCATGTTGATGGAAGCCAGGTGCATCATGGGAACAGAACACCAGCTAAAGACCGTCAATGACAATCTACAGCAGGTTTTAGATGAAACAGAAAATCAATAATCAACACACACTGTACAGCTCAGCAAATAAACAATTTAATGGATGCTAGTTTGTCAGACTATTTATTAGTTTGGGGAATTTATTGTAGTATGTAAACTTAAATTAGTTAATTAAAATGAAAGGTTGAGTTTATTTCACTTTAATCTAATCCTTTTTTTTTTAGCAAATATACCATTGCATCACATTCACACCACATTATTTATGGTCAATATTCTTGTGCATTTTTTTCAAAAACAATAATTCTCTGGAAAATATTTTTGTAAAATTTTTTTACAGCAAACAAAAGAGAAACGGCAACAACAAAAAAATCGTACAGTGTATATTCCACAGCAAAGTGTACAGTGCTGTCTGTGTATTTAATTCATGCCACATAACTTCTCGCTGACGTCCCACAGTTTTTTGGCGATCCCGTCGTCTCTGGCCTCGGGTTTGACTTGCACCAGCTGACAGTCAGAGAAGTATCGTCCGCTCAGGTGTTCGATGTCTTCTTGCAGTGCGCAGTACAGCGTCGTCTGAGCACCCGACACCGGGTCCGTCGCACAAAACCTTCTAACAATGGCTTTGAGAATCCGCGTTTTCCATTCGTTGATGTCACGGCCGAGCTCTGAATTCACCGACCCTGAACCAGATCAAACATGGAAAGCAAGCTGTTAGAAGGAGGGAAACTGGCACTGATCTTTTAAGGTAAGACACACCAGGTGAATACACTAAAAAATAAAGGGTCTTTATTGGCATCGATGGTTCCATAAAGAATCTTTAACATCCATGGAATCTTTCCATTTCCATTGCACAAAATCTTCTTTATCTCCTTAAGTGTCACCGGCCCACCGGTGGGCCCAAATTCATAACATATTTAAAATAGTAATATCCTATACTAAACCTAAACTAATATTGACAAACTATATATCATTTGAAAGCTTACAATCTCTAGTTTACATATTTGGTGACTTATTTTCAAAATAAATTACAGAGGAGCTGTAATTTATAAATTTGCAACAATAATATGTTCATACTCCTAAGGTGTTCACTCCTTTATTTTGAAATAGTGATGAATATGAAAAAAAAATGGTAGAAACCTCAGTTTGTTTTCATGCCAAGAGTTCAAAAGATAGCATTTGTTCAATTATTTTAGAAAAAAAGGTCTGAAAATGTTTTAGAAATAAAGAAAAACCACATATGGAAATGGAGGCGCCCTTATATGGGCAGTAATGTCCACTAGTGGAGAAGTGTGGTACTGCGCCCAAACTAAATCTCACTGAACGCTTACTTTCTGAGATATGAACCTAACATTTAAAACACAACTTGTTCAGATTTTTGGCTTTGATTTTTGTGCAGTTTTAGAGTCACCCAGGTTTTGAAAAAATATATTTTATGTAAAATATGAATAATTAAAACATTTTTTTTTATATTTTCATAAACTCAAACTTCTTTTCTGTTACACTTTCTTAATTTATTTCACTTCTACACAAATCTCTCAATTTTCTTCTTTAAAACAAGACCAATCCTACAAACATTTAAGTTCGGAAAGTGCTTTTTTATGTATATTCAAAAAAAGTGGGGTGACACTTAAAGGGTTAAAGTATAAAAAGGTTTATTAAGTATATTATATAAATATATATTTTACATATTTAGTTTATTAAAATGTTTATATGAAAAATTATTCTTATAAGATAGTTTCTTTTAGAACTGAAAAAAAAAAGTTTAATAACCGTTCACTGAAAGGTTCTTTGGGGAACCAAAATTTTATGACATTTGCTGGAAATATAACCTTTTGGAACTTTTTATTTTTTAAGAGTGCAAGGGAACATGGTAACTAATATATAAATATACAAACATGCATGTATAATTTTAAGAAAAAAAATATTTATATATTAATTATTTACAATTTAAATATAAAAATCTATAGAAACATGTAAATATTTTTAAAATATATACATGCATGTGTGTGTATTTATAAATACATAATTATTCTACACAGTACACACACATATATGATGTAAACAAAAACTTTTATTCTGCAAACGATTAATTGCGATTAATCGTTATGCATCCCTAGTGTTGACAAATAGTACTGGCATATTTTACATTCTTATTTTCTAAATGTCATAATCTTGTTTAACAAACAAGTATTCATTACTTAAATGAGCTCATTGTTTCTGCATTACATTTTTTGTTTAAATTAATAAATTTTTAGCTAACTGATTTTGTATACAGGTGAAACTCTAAAAATTTGAATATGGTGCAAAAGTTCATTTATTTCAGTAACTCAACTTAAAAGCTGAAACTAATATATTATATAGACTCATTACATGCAAAGTGAGATATTTCAAGCCTTTATTTGTTATAATTTTGATGATTATGGCTTATGAAAACCCCAAATTCAAAATTAGAATATTGTGAAAAGGTTTTCATAAGCTTGTAATCATCAAAATTATAATAAATACAGGCTTGAAATATCTCACTTTGCATGTAATGAGTCTATATAATATATTAGTTTCACCTTTTAAGTTGAATTACTGAAATAAATGAACTTTTGCACCATATTCTCATTTTTCCAGTTTCACCTGTATGTACATTTCTGAAATACACATAGCTTAGACATTACCTCTGATAACAGATCACTCTGAATTGCATGCACTTTCTGTAAAGCTGACTATACAAATAAACGTGAATTGAATTATTGATCACGAACCTGGATGAAGGCTGTAGCATGTGACGTTGGTTCCCTGCAGTCTCTTGGCCAGCTGGTGGGTGAAGAGCACATTACAGAGCTTGCTGTGAGTGTAGGCCCTGAATAAATCGGCGTCGGATGATCCCAGAGTGAGTTTCTTGTGTGTGTTGATGCAGTCGAAGTCAATAGTGCCCAGATCGTGGCCACAAGACGACACGTTGACCACCCTGCTCGGCGCACACTCCTTCAGACGCTCCAGCAGGAGATTGGTCAGCAGGAACGGACCGATGTGATTGACACCCAGGATCATCCCAAGGCCATCTTCAGTGAGTCCTGGACTGGCCAGTGCTGGACAACACACACACATATATAAAAAACAGGTGTCATTCATCATGATGTTGGTGGGCAAAAGTTTGGAACAAAAACCGTTCTTCTGCTCACCAAGGCTACATTTATGTGATCACAAATACAGGAAAAACAGTGAAACATTATTACAATTTAAAATAGCAGTTTTCTATGTAAATATATAATAAAGTGTAATTTATTCCTGTGATCAAAGCTGAATTTTCAGCATCATTACTCCAGTCTTCAGTGTCACATGATCCTTCACAAATCCGTATAATATGATGACCCTGGACCACAAAACCAGTCATAAGGGTCAATTTTTTTAAAAATTTGATTTATACATCATCTGAAAGCTGAATAAATAATCTCTCCAGTGATGTGTGGTTTGTTATGATAGGACAATATTTGGTCGAGACACAACTATTGAAAATCTGGAATCTGAGGAGCAGAAAAATGTAAACATTGAGAAAAATCTCCTTTAAAGTTGTGCATTTATGTTCACGATTGTGCTGCATTCACTCACAAAAATACATGTTTTATATATTTACGGTAGGACATTTACTAAATATCTTCATGGAACATGATCTTAATATCCTCATGATTTTTGGCATAAAAGAAAAATGGATAATTTTGACCCATACAATGTATAGTTGGCTATTGCCACAGATATACCCGTGCGGCTCCAGACTGGGTTTGTGCTCTAGCGTCACGTATGATTTGATGCTCAAGAAACATTTATGATTATTATCAGTGCTGAAAAGACAATTAATGAAAAGCTATTAAATTAATAACATTGATTAATAAAAATTGAGCAGCATATTATAATTATTTCAAAGGATCATGTGACAGTGAAGATTTGTCAGTTGTACACGTGTTCAAGACTTAATTTTGTTTGTTTTTCTATACATTTTGTGTCCAGATGGTTTTACCTGCGTTATTAATAAGCAGGTCCAGTCTGCGCTCGGCCTTCAGGAAGTTCTCAGCAAACAAGCCGATTGATTTCTGACTTGCAAGATCCAGTTGCATGAAGATCACATTCTCATTTCCAGTTTCCTATATAAGGAAAGTATTATAATGTTCTATTATTTACAATGTTTGTGCAATAATAGATAGTAAGTAAAGCAGTGTAAAAATGTACCATTCATAAAAATTATTACTAATAGATATTACCAATTATTTTATAACTTTTTAGCAGTTATTAATGTATTTGTATTGCAAGTTTTCTGACATATTTAAAGGAACACTCCGACTTTTTTGGACTTTAGGCTATTCACCGTATCCCCCAGAGTTAGATAAGTCCATACATACCTTTTTCATCTCCGTGCGTGCTATAAGTCTGTTTGACGCACCCACCGCTAGCCTAGCTTAGCACAAAGACTGGATGTAAATGGTTGCAGCTAGCATACTAATCCAAATAAGTGACAAAATAACGCAAACATTTTCCTATTTACATGTTGTGATTTGTATAGTCACAGAGTGTACAAAAAACAAAGTCACATGAGACACAGACATATTTTAACTGTATAAATACTGGGAACTATATTCTCTGAAGGCGAAGCACTGCTACTTGGGCGGAGTGATAACCGCAGCACCTGAGACGCGCCGTTGGTTTTGTTGACAGAAGAAACAACGGCGCGTCCCAAAAAGTCGGAGTGTTCCTTTAATATGCAATGTGCACAATTTGCATGTACACAGCAGAAATCTGAACGATTGATGACAACTGAACAGTTTGATTTTGTTGACATATTAGAGTTAAAGGTTTTTACTGAGGGAATTGTGGATTTCTCTTTTCATCTCTGCATAAATCAGAAAATACTGTCAACAGGCAGCAAAAAATACATTTCACCATGTTTTTAAGATTTAAATGTTATATAAAAACAGACAAATTGTATATATTAACAAACCCTTCTATAAAAACCTGCAGAATATAGATAGGAATAAAACTGTAAAATCTGGTGCATGTAAGTGCAGCTGAGGTGGAGAAAAAACTGGTAGACTATATGTATTATAATTTAAATCTAGATGCAAATTGAGAATAAAGAAAAAAAAATTCACTAGTCTGAAAAACAACACAATATGAAAAGCCAAATATCTGAAAATCAACCAGTGCACGGAAATACAATGTTTGTGCCTGTAGTGTCTTGCCATAGTATGATGTTTATTAGTAAATTAAAGGTAGGGTAGGTCAAAATTGTCTAAAAAAACTTTTATTCAAATTTGTTTAAACTGTCTTTATATACCAATGCATAATTAAAATGCAAGTACTCTGAAAAAGAGAGTATAAAAACTGAGTGACTCTAGTGTATTTAATCTTCAATAAACACAGCTCATTAATTCCATTCACTCCCGCCTAAAAACGCGCACGTGGGCGGAGCCAGTAATAGCGGCGGTAGTCATGGCGACGGAGAGTGACAGTCGCGCAAGCCAATCACTTGTTTCGTCCCGGTAGGAATTAATGAGCTGTGTTTTTTGAAGATTAAATACACTAGAGTCACTCAATCTTTATACTCTCTTTTTCAAAGTACTTACATTTTAATTATGTATTGGTATATAAAGACAGTTTAAGCCAATTTGAAAAAAAGTTCTTTAGACAATTCTTACCACCTTTAATGAGTTATTCAAAAGTGTTGACAAATAGTATTCACATATTGCACAAGTGTTACAATATGAAAAAAAATTGGGAAGTTTTTAGATTTTAGTCCAATGCAATAACATCGACAAGCATTTTTGGGTCCGGGAAAATCCTCTCCGGGTCAAAATGACCTGAACACAATTTAAGGATTTTGCCACAAGAATTGTTTTGAGATTCATTATACTTGTTTTACTGTTCAAGATTCGCTGAAGAGGCTCTAATGTGACAACATGCCCCACTATTGGGTCAATACGAACACATATAAACCTTCCCTGTGACAACATGCCCCACTATGGCTCAATACGAACACATATAAACCTTCCCTGTGACAACATGCCCCACTATTGGCTCAATACGAACACATATAAACCTTCCCTGTGACAACATGCCCCACTATTGGGTCAATACGAACGCATATACACCTTGTCTGTGACAACATGCCCCACTATTGGGTCAATACGAACGCATATAAACCTTCCCTGTGACAACATGCCCCACTATTGGGTCAATACGAACACATATAAACCTTCCCTGTGACAACATGCCCCACTATTGGGTCAATACGAACGCATATAAACCTTCCCTGTGACAACATGCCCCACTATTGGGTCAATACGAACGCATATAAACCTTCCCTGTGACAACATGCCCCACTATTGGCTCAATACGAACACATATAAACCTTCCCTGTGACAACATGCCCCACTATTGGGTCAATACGAACACATATAAACCTTCCCTGTGACAACATGCCCCACTATTGGGTCAATACGAACGCATATAAACCTTCCCTGTGACAACATGCCCCACTATTGGGTCAATATGAACGCATATAAACCTTCCCTGTGACAACATGCCCCACTATTGGCTCAATACGAACACATATAAACCTTCCCTGTGACAACATGCCCCACTATTGGGTCAATATGAACACATATAAACCTTCCCTGTGACAACATGCCCCACTATTGGGTCAATACGAACACATATAAACCTTCCCTGTGACAACATGCCCCACTATTGGGTCAATAGGAACGCATATAAACCTTCCCTGTGACAACATGCCCCACTATTGGGTCAATATGAACACATATAAACCTTCCCTGTGACAACATGCCCCACTATTGGGTCAATAGAAACGCATATAAACCTTCCCTGTGACAACATGCCCCGGTCTTCCTCACACTCACCATCCGGATCTCTCGAGCTGCTTCTTCTCCTCTCTGTTTGCTTCGACAGGCCAGAATCACGCGTCCTCCTCTCGCCGCCATCGCAGACGCAGTCGCTTTCCCAATCCCAGTGTTCCCACCTGTCAGACACAACGCATACAGACATTATGGAATATGTCTTCTGTATGATTCTGCATGGACCGACACAGAATCATAACTGCATGTGAAGTATTTACACTTGCTGAACTTCATTTAGATCAGTGCTTCACAACCTTTTGACCTCAATTGTCCACAGAAATATTTGAAGCACAACTTATTAAAATGCCCATGGTTTCATATAAACTTCCCCAGGTCAATAAATCACACTTTCTTTCCACAAAATTCATAAAATTTTTAATTCAAGTCATTTTGAGGCCCATTTCTCCATATAAAAATATTTTGTATTATCTATTATATGTCATAAAATGCTTATATTCATTTTAGTGTTATTTTAGTATTGCTGCAACACTACACTCTAAAAAATGCTGGGTTGTTTCAACCCAATTTGGGGTCAAATATGGACAAATCCAAACGTTGGGTTAAAAATGTAATAAAAAAATTTAACCCAACGGCTGGGTTTGTCCATATTTGACCCCAAATTGGGTTGAAACAACCCAGCATTTTTTAGAGTGTAGTGTACACTGTAAACAATTATTGCTGTGATTATTTATCACAACTTAAAATCCAACGTTGTTTCAACTTGACTTAAAATATGAAGTTTAGTTAACTTCAGTTTAGTTTAGTTTAGTTAAGTTAGATATTTAAGTTATCTCAACAAATTTTAAGTTGTTATAACTAATTGTAGCCACATTGTTGTTTTTTAGTATTATTACATAATAATAATACTAAAAATACTAAAAAATAAAAGCTATTTTCAAAAATAAAAACTACATAGTGTTGCATTTTAAGTATTTTTTTCTTACCTTGGCTTGTATATAAATATATATATACACTCAAAAAAATGCTGGGTTGTTTCAACCCAATTTTGGGTCAAATATGGACAAACCCAGCCGTTGGGTTACATTTTTAAAATACATTTTTAACCCAACGTTTGGGGTTTGTCCATATTTGACCCAAAATTGGGTTGAAACAACCCAGCATTTTTTAGAGTGTATATATAATATTGCTATTTAGGTTTAATTTTTTTAGTTCAGTTTTAGTTTTTATTTATTTCCAGTTAGTCCAGTTAATTTAGTTTAAGATTTTCATCTAATATATATATAAATTATTGCAGTTTTAATTCTGTTAATGATTGTAATGTTTTAGTTTTTAGTTAGCAATAATTTAGTTTAGAAGAAGAGTGATTTTACAGGAAATAACAATCACGATATCTCTTTAAGATCACAGTTAAATGGAGATATTTGCTGAATTAGTTTTTGTCCTAGTTTACACAAACACTGTTTATCTCTCTGTACTTCTCCTGAATCTCCACACCTCTGATTTCGTTTCGCCCGAGGGATAAACATCTACGAAGTTCAACAGCGTCTGAGAAATCATGCAGACTAAACTTTCCCACAGAAGTGTGTTCACCTACCGGTTACAATGACCGTCTTCCCGTGTAGTTTGGCAGTGCCTGTGAAGGTCTTCCTATGAACAAAAATCCTATGACCAATAAAATATGCGACTAATAAAGCCACAATAACCATAAAGAGAATCATATTTGCAGTGGTGAGCGCAGCAGTTCCTCAGACACTGAATGAACTTGCAGATCTGGAGTCACACCCGCTTTAAACACTGCCTGATATTCTGGAATGTGTGTGTGTGTGTGTGTGTGTGTGTGTGTGTGTGTGTGTGTGTGTGTGTGTGTGTGTGTGTGTGTTATATAATGACTTCCGGGTGATAAACAACATTTACTCAGGCCCCTTATACACGATAAAGTTGAGGAATCAGTGCAAAGTCACCGTGTTTCGGGACAGACGACACCTTTCACCTTTCCTCCAGTCCGTATCCCACAATGCATGCTATTCAAGAACTTGCTGGACTGAATACCATGCAGATTACAACTTTATAAATGACTTATCTTACATTTACTCTTTGTTTTGTTAGTGCTGTTATATGCAAGCATATGCAAAGCAAACAAGTTGTGTTTCAATTTTTATATTCTTTACAGTGTTTGATAAAGCCTCACATTTTCTTATGTGACATTTGTCAGTGAACTCGATCAGCATGCTGTAAATGTATGTAATTTTTAGATTTGTTTGAAATAAGCAACATTTCTTTTTTACTTTCTAATAATGACGTTGCACGTTTCGGTGTCAGAGGGTTCCTCCAGTTATGAGCATTCATAATGTTGAACAATTATCTCCATAAATCAGACAGACACTTATGACTTTACTTTGTTGTTTGGCCACTCCAGTCATTCAGTCATATAAGTGTGTGTGTGTGTGTGTGTGTGTGTGTGTGTGTGTGTGTGTGTGTGTGTGTGTGTGTGTGTGTGTGTGTGTGTGTGTGTGTGTGTGTGTGTGTGTGTGTGTGTGTGTGTGTCCTCAATAACCCCATTTGGTTATTTTATTAATAACCAATTTTGACCCCTAAAGGGAACCTTCCCAGGACGTTCCCAGTGTTTATTTTTATAATAGCCCTATTTTATTATTATGCTAAAATGTGTTATTTTATTCAAAAAATATATTTTGCAGATACAGTTTATTAAAACCTGGATTAGATCGGGTCAAAATGCATTATAATTTTCAGATAAATCCAATTTTACATCTAAAAATATTAAGCGTATATGAACAAAGGCATACAAATCATAAATACCTGGTTTTGCAACTTTCTTTTCTGCGCGCCCCTGATCTTATTCTGCACGCGCTTCACCAGCACGCGCTTACCTCAGTCTTCAACAGAAAGCCGCTCGCATTTCGTTTTGCTGACTGACTAACATTAGTTTATCGACCTCTTTATTGAATAATTGCTTATAATTCATAATTATACGAGAGTAAATAGTGTGATTTCAGAGAAATTTGACACGTATAATTGAAGAGAACATGAAGTTAACCGATGAGTTTTTGTTTACTGACCAAAAGAGTCCCGCTAATTCAGTGTTAAGAAATGAACGTAACGTTAATGTATAATTGTTAACCGTGTTTAAATGTCTGTGGATAAAATTTATGTTTTAAAAGAGTGTTGAATAGGCCTAGGCTATCCTAAATATATGTGTGTGATGTTACTGCGCATGCGTAAAATCTCGTTTGTTGTAGACGGCATGTGGGTGGAGCGACAGTCTCACGGAACTCTTTACGATTACGACATTGACCATATTCATAAAACGCAACGTATACGGATTTTATTGAATATTTATGAGTAGGCTTTCGTTATTGGGTAATTTAAAAAAAGAAACCACAACCTCCTCATTATAAAAACTACCTGTAGCCTATTTCAGTTTCTATTTCAGAGGAAAATTAAAGTATCTGACAACACACCTGTAAGTTATTTACTTTATTCCCATTAATTGCATTTTTACCTTTGCTTTTATAGGCTACTTTTATAAAAAAAAAAAGTTATGAATGTTTTGGAGTGTTTTTAATGTCGAATGGATTTAGATAACCAGACATGATGTGTGTGAACGCCACTTAAAAGAATCAACGAGGAGTCTGTGTTGTTTTTGACATTTCTGAGACGGTCTAAGACTAAAACTGATCGTATTATAGAAGAAGAAGAAGAGTATCATTTAACTTAATGTGTCATGGGCAATCAAGTGACAATGACTCAGCCAAGACTTCATTCATCATCATCAAGCTGTCACATGTTTGTATATCTTATGATAATGATATTTGTGATCATTGGGACTTCACGATCATCTAAATCTAGAAAGAAGCAAACAAGTTATCTCTTAGCATTTTAAAGTCCACATGATATCAAAATTTAACATATTTACTTTGTTTGTGTAAATTGATCGTTTTGTGGTGAACAACAATTCATCCATGCAAGTCAATTTGGGCTTCATAATCTTTAATCAAAATCTGAATATGCCCCTCCCCTCTGCACTGCTTCCCTGATGACGTGTGTTTGACGGTTTTGGTTTCTGATTAACATCCGTAACCACGCCCCTCCAACTGACAGTAGACAGCCTGAATGAAACGCCTACTTTTCTAGATCCAATCAGGTGCTAGTTGGGAAAAAAAGCCACGCCCACTATTTTTCCTCATTTTATTCCGTTTCTCTCTGAAATACGTCACAACACTGAGATAAAGTCGGTTGCAACTTCCGGTTCACGCGGACTTTAAGGGAACTTGACACACCTTTTTTTAAGAAATGTCTTTGAAACCAGTTGTTTTTGTGTTTGACACAACAAAAACTCAAGTTTGACATAAACAGAATATATAATTATATATTATATTTGCGATTTTAATATCAAAATCATGGCAGAAGGATGTTAATTACTATGACACAACATTTACAGATAAACACTTACTGTAACTCACTCATGCTACATTTCTCGGAATTGCAAGAATACAGAATTATTAATAAATAATACCTACATATTATTTTTTAAAAATTGCTGGAAATGTATAGCATTATTAATCAGTAGATCTGTTTCTTTTGTGTTCTTTTAGTGACCATGGCGGACGGAAAACCCAGGGGAGAGGACACTGTGGACGCCAGACAAGGGAAAGCACAAGAGTATGTGTTTGATTTTGATGGAAATTGATTCATTACAAACATATAATTACAAGAATCCGTCGATGGATATGTAGGTCAGAATTAGAACGACCCATTGTTGATCGAGGAATCACTGAGAAAATCATCCAAAATGTTAAAGTCTACCCTGTAGTCTATAATTTTATCCCTTAAAACTCATCTTTGATCATGAAATTACATATTTAAAAAAAAATTTATTTGATAAAAATCCTTCATGCCTTAAAATATCTTGAATGTAACTCGCCGATGTACGTCACAATAGGGAAGAAAAGACGAGCACAGTTTCCGTTTCTTGCCGCTTACAGTGGAGTTCACATTGTGAAGTAGGGATGTCCCGATCAGGTTTTTTTGCCCTCGAGTACGAGTCCGAGTCATTTGATTTTGAGTATCTGCCGATACCGAATCCCGATCCGATACTTCTATAATAGGCCTACTAAAAAAAGAATAAAGAAGAGCGAAAAAAACATATCCAGGATGTTCCTTATTTTTTTTTTTCATTCACCGTATTTTAACATTCAACAACTCTGTTAAAAAACAGAGCACTTCTGTGAGGTAGCTTGAACAATCAAGTAATAAATAACATCAATTCTTCACTTTTGGACTTTAGTGCAACAGTCAATATAAAAAAGTCTAAAATAAAAACAAATAGCACCTCAACTTAAAATACCCAGCAGGCCAGGCACGTAAACAAATTTTTAAAAAGTGTATAAAAAAAATTATGATAATAAAATAAAATAATAAATAATATATATATATATATACACTAGGGGTGTAACGGTTCACAAAATTAATGGTTCGGTTCGATGCGATACAGTGGTGTCACGGTTCGGTACGTTTTCGATACAGCAAAAAGAAAGAAATGCCAGAGAAATTTCCTATTTATTAAAAGAAAAAATATTTTTAAATAAGTTTGAAATAATCTTGAAACTTTCAGGTTTATAAATGATCATCACATTAAAAATAACATTTAAATATATATTTATATATATAATATTTACATAATATTTGAGTTTTGAAGTGCTGGAAAAAGATGTGTGAAGTACTTGAAAGCGTTTCACTATTCCAGCCAAACTTCCACGGTCACAGTGAGTGTTACTACATTAGATCCATGGGGAATGTTGCTGATCTGTTGACTTAAAGTCTATTTAGTTCATTCACGGCACAATGTTTCTCCAGGTTTCCACGTTTGATCTGATAGAGATCTACGGTTAATAACAGAGAAATTTGAATGCTTCTCACTAGATCTCGCAGCGATGTTATTACTTCAGTGGCGAATTCAAATGTTTTCTTCAATGGATCTTTTAGCGCTGTGTAGTAACAAGTTTCGCTTGATCAAGATCGGCTCGCGCTGCACAGATGCTGCTGGTCCGAACTGATAAACTGTCCGTGAAGCACAATATAATGAGTAGCGCAGTTTCGTTCTGCTTTCATTACGTTTGCCATTTGATGTTGCGCAACGTTGTGGTGGTCGTGCCCTATGGTCCCCCTATGGAACCGGAAGCCTCGTACCGAAACGGTTCAATACGAATACATGTAAGTTACCATTACACCCCTAATATACATCCGAGTCCTGATCGGGAGGTAACGTCCCGATTCCGATCGAGTCTGAAACCACGTGATCGGATCGGGATCGGGACATCCCTATTGTGAAGTTAATGAAAGTATCTGCTACCTAACCACTTCCTGAAGTGACTTGTCAATAATTTCCACTTTAATTAGGAATGACTGATAAAAGTATTTGCTCTCGCAGGACTTCGTTTCTCACGGATGCCGGAGTCGATCAAACGGATGCGAAACCACGTTCTGATGCTTTCCAGTACAACATGAACTACGGCAGTCTGGGACAATGTGTGATCATCAACAACAAGAACTTCCACAGAAGCACAGGTAAGAGCTGGGAAGCACACAGACAGGTTTAAAGGTTTAGTTCAGGCGTTTCTTCTCATTTTAATCTCTTTAAAACAGCAATGGGAGTTCGTAACGGGTCAGACGAGGATGCAAGTAATGTGAAGAAGACCTTCTCAAAGCTAGGCTTCAAAGTCGAAACTAGAAATGATCAGACTGGCTCACAGATGGTGGATTTGTTAACTAAAGGTATGTTTTTGCAACACTGATTGATTGATTAGAATAATTGAATGGCTCATTAACTCTGGTCTTCCATCCTCAGTGTCTCGGGAGGATCACAGTAAGTCGGCCATGTTTGTGTGTGTGTTGTTGAGTCATGGAGACGATGGGGTGATTTATGGCACGGATGGTCCTATACCACTGAAGACGCTGTTTGAGCTCTTCAGAGTAGATCGCTGCAAGTCACTGGTGGGAAAACCCAAGCTTTTCTTCATTCAGGTGAGCGTCATGATAAGAGATGAGATGCGTTTCTTGCTCAAAAGGCTCATCTTGCAGACAGTGTTATTTTTGGTATAATTGGTATTATAACGTATCGTCTGAGGAAGAAGAAGATAGACGATGTACACTTCCGTTCAATAGTTTGGGATCGGAACGATTTTTAATGTTTTTAAAATAAGTCTCTTCTGCTCACATTTATTTGATACATTTTTTTATTTTTTATTATAGAACACATTTAGCCATCATAAAAGCCAACCAATCGGGTTGAGTTAACGTACACAACGGTGATAAAAATGCTAATCTGAACGCTTTTTGACGCTTTTTTTCTAAAAGTGGACCAGGCCTAAATGTGTTTTTTTTTGGTCGAGACCAAGTGGTTATGGTAAGGGGCGGGACATTTCCCAAACACACTCCAAGCGCTCGACTAATCACAACACACTGCTCCAGCCGACCAATCAGAGCACAGTGTGCTTTTCAGAAGGAGGGGCTTCATAGAGACAGGAAGTGAACAGAGCGTTACTGACAGACTGGGAAGAGAGGAGCCGCAACAATGGAGAATATGAGGAAAATAATCAACATTCAAGCAGGAAAACCTGTTCTAGTAGAGCCTGAAAACACATCTTTGTAAAATGGCATAAAATATCATATTTAAAGTCCCCCTGTATTTAATAATTGTATCCCTTAAAACTCATCTTTGATCACCAAAATGACATTTAAATGTTATTTCCTTAAAAAAAATGTCTTCATGTCTTAAAATATGTAGAATGTAACCCGACACCCTTGCCTCATTTATTAGTATGCGCTGTTCTATGAATATGCAAATGAGCCCCGCCTCCACTCACTCACTCACTCAGAGATCCAGTGGGTGACGATCACACGTTGATCTGATTGGTTACAAGGTAGTGTGTGACGTCAGAAACGCCAGCGATTTCAAACCGTGTTTTTGAGACTGTCTTTGGTTCACTGCAGTTTTAAGCAGAAAATACTCAGCAATGCTGTCGACTTATGAATTTACACATGGTTTGTCTTAAAGCAGATTAAAAAGACCACAATAAAAGCTGGATTTTGACTTAAGAGGGTTGCTTAAGTTGCTCTTTCACGGATGTGTTGATAATGTGTGTGTCTCCAGGCTTGTCGAGGCACAGACCTGGACTCTGGCATTGAAACCGATGGTGAAACTGACACGGAAACAAATAAAATTCCTGTGGAGGCCGATTTTCTGTATATGTACTCCACGGCACCAGGTATCTAATGTCTCGCTCAATGCAGTTCCCTCACAGAAACAAACGCACTCGCCCTCAAACGTGTGTTTTCTGTCTCTCCTCAGGGTATTACTCCTGGAGGAACGTCACTCAGGGTTCCTGGTTCATCTCCTCGCTCTGTGAGATGCTGTCAAAATACGGCAATCAACTGGAGATCATGCAGATCATGACGCGTGTCAACCAGAAGGTGGCGCTGGACTTCGAATCCTCCTGCAATTTGCCAGGGTTCGGTGGCAAGAAACAGATACCGTGCATTGTATCTTTGCTGACCAAAGAACTTTACTTTCCCAAATAATTCATCTTTATTTTACTGATTAAGTTTCAATGGAATAAGAATACTTTTTTAAATAATTTTTATGTACAGTCAAACCTAAATGTATTCAGACACCGTCAACATTTCTCACATTATAACTATAATTTAGAAAATAATAAAATATGAGCAGAACTCAGTTGATATCTGACAGGTTTTGTCCATCTTCTGTTAGACTGTCACACACACACACACACACACACACACACACACACACACACACACAGGTTTTGTCCATCTTCTGTTAGACTCTCACACACACACAGGTTTTGTCCATCTTCTGTTAGACTGTCTCACACATGAATTATGTTGAATATCTGTCAGCTGGTAAATTTAACTACACAATTAGATAATACCAGTTTAGCTCAACCAGTGACCAAGCAATGCTTCATTGTGTTCAGTGTGTGTGTAAAAAGAGCATTAGCAGTTACAGACACACACTGAAGAACACATGATCAGCTAAAAGTGTCCCGATCAGTTTTGCTCCCAAATTTTTATAAATTTTACTGGTAGTCACTGTATGAAGAATTTTTGGGTATAATGTCACAGTTTACTTTATTTTGCTCTCCTCACTTACATTAATGAACTATAGTGAAAAAATATCAAATTATATCTGATGTCTGAACAATTTTTGGTTTGACTGTCGCAGTTTAGTGACAGATTACAGTCAGAACGGAAAGAAACGAATAATTAATATTTAAGGGAAACACTGTATTTTAAAGCACTATTATCTGATCAGGAGTATGAAATCACCATCTAGTCTTTTTAGTTGTGGTGTGGGAAATGTTTACAGTGCTGGTTTTGACAGACGGCTCTTTATTAATCTTTATATGCACATATACATATATGTCTGTCATTATTTAAGCCTCATCTGAATGTTTGCGTTGTTTACTCTATGAAAGTTCAGATCAAGAAAATGTGAATATAAACATTAGCACAATTTTAATGATGATAAATAAACACTTTGGTATTTAATTTGTGTGTGTTGTGTAATTAGCTTTGAGTTGAGCAAATGCTGAAGACAAGAGAAGAGAAATGTCAAAAACAAGATAAAGAGCGTGTGTGTGTGCGTGTGCGTGTGCGTGTGCGTGTGTGTGTGTGTGTGTTTGTGTGTGTGTGTGTGTGTGTGTGTGTGTGTGTGTGTGTGTGTGTGTGTGTGTGAGAGAGATGTATACCCAGCAAACACAGAACATTCCATAGTTCCCATTTGGTTATTTTATTGTTAACCAATTTTGCCACCTAAAGGGAACCTCCCCGGACATTCCCTACAGGTTATTTAGTGTTTATTTTTTATAATAGGCCTATTTTATTATTATGCTAAAAAATGTGTAATTTTTCAAATTTTGCAGATACAGTTTATTAAAACCTGGATTAGATCGCGTCAAAACGCATTATAATTTTCAGATAAATCTAATTTTACAGCTAAAAATATTAAGCCAAGCGTATATGAAAAGCATATACAAATCATAAATACGTGGGTTTGTGTAAGTTTATTTGCTGCGCGCCCCTGATCTGATTCTGCACGCGCTTCTCCAGCATTTCGTTTTGCTGACTGACTAACATGAGTTTATCGACCTCTTTATTGAATAGTGATGTTACTGCGCATGCGTAAAATCTCGTTTGTTGTAGACGGCATGTGGGTGGAGCGACAGTCTCACGGAACTCTTTACGATTACGACATTGACCATATTCATAAAACGCAACGTATACGGATTTAATTTAATATTTATGACTAGGCTTTCGTTATTGGGTAATTTAAAAAAAGAAAAAGCTGCGCGCTTCTGCAAAAGAAACCACAACCTCCTCATTATAAAAACTACCTGTATTTCAGTTTCTATTTCAGAAGAAAATTAAAGTATCTGACAACACACCTGTAAGTTATTTACTTTATTCCCATTAATTGCATTTTTACCTTTGCTTTTATACTGGTCTTTTATTAAAGTGTTTTTAATGTCGAATGGATTTGGATAACCAGACATGATGTGTGTAAACGCCATTTAAGAGAATCAACGAGGAGTCTGTGTTGTTTTTGACATTTCTGACACGGTCTAAGACTAAAACTTATCGTATTATAGAAGAAGAAGAAGAAGAGTATCATTCAACTTAATGTGTCATGGGCAATAAAGAGAAACTGCCTGACCTACTTTCTGGGTTACTACCATTTTCAAGTGACAATGACTCAGCCAAGACTTCATTCATCATCATCAAGCTGTCACATGTTTGTATATCTTATTATGATAATAATATTTGTGATCATTGGGACTTCACGATCATCTAAATCTAGAAAGAAGCAAACAAGTTATCTCTTAGCATTTTAAGGGAACTTGACACACCTTTTTTTTTGGAGGAAATGTCTTTGAAACCAATTGTTTTTGTGTTTGACACAACAAAAACTCAAGTTTGTTGTAATGACAAAATCATGGCGGAAGGAAATAAAGCAGGATGTGAATTACTATGACACAACATTTACAGATAAACACTTACTGTAACTAAACTCACCCATGCTAAATTTCTTGGAATTGCAAGACCTACATATTATTTTTTTTAAATTGCTGGAAATGTATTGCATTATTAATCAGTACATCTGTTTCTTTTGTGTTCTTTTAGTGACCATGGACGGAAAACCCAGGGGAGAGGACACTGTGGACGCCAGACAAGGGAAAGCACAAGAGTATGTGTTTGATTTTGATGGAAATTGATTCATTACAAACATATAATTACAAGAATCCGTCGATGGATATGTATGTAGATCAGAATTAGAACGACCCATTGTTGATCGAGGAATCACTGAGAAAATCATCCAAAATGTTAAAGTTTCCCCTGGAGCCCTCTCCTGGACAGCACGCAGAGGTGGACAAAGTACACAACTACCTTACTTGAGTAGATACTACTGGTCAAATATTACTCCGTTGCAAGTAAAAGTTGTAAAGACCGATTTTTACTTAAGTAAAAGTACAGAAGTACTCATTTTTAAAAGTACTTAATATAAAAGTAAATGTCAATGCATTGTTTTATTATTGTTGCATGTAATAACCAATTTACAGTACCGTATGCCTCTGAATCTCTGCCTACCCTCATATCAATATCACATGTATTTCTAGAACACAGTTCCTGTAGTGGGATTGAATAAGTCACTCAATAACGTCCACAATGGTTTCGGACACACAAATGGCTGTTCCCAGTTTTTTGGCTTTTAGTATGAATATGTTAGCCTTGTTATCTATAAGCTAGTGTCCAAAACAATGACAACATTCACATTTAGAAGACCAAAACCAACGTTGCAAATTAAAATCAGGTTGATGTCAGAATCCAATGTCAGATTGACGTTAATCTCCAACGTTGGACAGACGTTGTATTGTGGTTGAAAACCGGTTGACGTCAGAAACCAACATCAGTCGAGTTCTGGAGTCAACCAGACTTTCATTTACAACCAAAATGCAACCCAAATCATCCCTGACGTTACTACTCTCTACTGAAGGACCTTGACAGAAATGTAGTGGAGTAAAAAGTACAATATTTGTCTTTCAAATGTAGTGAAGTTAAAGTAAAAGTTTCCAGAAAAAATAATACTCAAGTACAGATACTCCAAAAGTGTACTTAAGTACAGTACTCAAGTAAATGTACTTTGTTACTGTCCACCTCTCACGCCAAATACGCATAAATTACTACATCTGATTTCATGTACGTGTGAACTAGTGAAAGGCCAGCAAAACAGAACGGAACAAAATTAGTACATGTGGAAAAAATTACTGGAGGAAATGAAGGGGAAAACATAGAACTGCAGAACAGGTTTGTCAGCTTTCAAGCCACAAATGTGTTTTGTTCATATTCTGGTTTGATCTGCTTGCCTGTTTACAGTATGCATCATTAATAAGGTGTTTATTGTATTTGGTCTTTTAATATCACTGTCTTTCTACGTTAGCACTTAATACAAACCTGGTAAAAATGACTGGCGGTCAATGTAGAAAAGTCTTGTTTTGAAAACTGTGACTTCTGTTTAAGTTAAAGTCTTGCCTTTAGCAGAAGAGCTGCTGAGTGACTGTGTAAGACTGGAAAAACTGGAAGAACTGGAGGGCTACACTCTCAGAAAACAAAGGAAATCAACATTTGAACTCTCTTGCCATCGAAATACTCTGGGAGCACCAGTGACAACCAGGAACAGACAACCACAAAGAGTGTGGTGACATCTGGAGAGACAGATGACGGCCGGAGAGACGGCAACCCGGGGTGGAGAGTGTTGGCAGCCCAAACCACTTCTTCTGTAAGGAAGAACCCAATAGCAAGCTACAAAACCCACAAAAGAAAGATACCCCCAGCTGAAAATCCCAACACACATCAGCCAGTCCAAACTGAGACCTGATATCATCTTGGTCTCTGAGGCCACAAAACACCTGATCTTGTTAGAGCTGACAGTGCCCTGGGAGGAGAGGATGGAGGAAGCTCAAGAGAGAAAGCCGGAGAAATACCAAGAACTGGTGAAGGATTGTCGGAGGGACGGATGGAGGAGCAGGCGTATGCCAGTAGAGGTGGGCAGTAGGGGATTTGCCAGTTACTCCATGAGCTGGGCATAACAGGTGCTAACCGAAGAAGAGCCATAGGCAACAACGTGGAAGCAGACGAAAAAGCATCCAGATGGCTCTGGTTAAATAGGGGAGAGCAGTGGGGCAGTAGAATGGCACTGGGACACAGGCCGGGGTCTGATCAGCCTCGAGGGTGTCTGCTGTAAGACCCGAAACCCCCAGTGACTCCTGGAAACAACACTGATGATGTGTCCAAGGTTATGCATCAGATGATGTGTCTGTAAACCATCCCCATTCGAGACACGATCACACTTGAGTTGATCACCTCACAACTTACACATCATTATAATTGATCATTTTAGACCATATAGATTTTTGGGTGAATTCAGGTAGGGATGGGTGAAGGACCCTAGCCTGGCTCCGCCCTCCTACGTACTTCCGCTCAATTTTCATTTTACTTCAGTACGGCGTCTGGGTTTGCGGTATATATGCCGGTTTTCTCCTGTACATTTTTTACCAGTCCAATCAACGAACAGAGGGAGTGGCTGAGAACGATGACGTATGTTCTTCATGTACATACATCATGACCAAACGTTAGCGATTGTTATGGCAGAGTTAAGTATGTAACTATAAGTCTGGGACGGTGATTAATGCAAATTCCCACTGTGAACTCATGTTTACATTTGAAAAGAGGTTTCTGCCTTCGTCTGAGTATTTAGGGAGATGCTGAAGAAGGCGCGTGGTGATTTGTAGCTCAAATTAGCCGTGATGTGGAGTGTAGGCAAGACTGTGGGAAACCACGGCATGGCCAATCCAAAGCTTACAAGACAAGTAAAGTTGTCCCCCTTTTGCCGTTCAGAAGTGTTTCACTCTGATATACGTCACAATAGGGAAGAAAAGACGAGCACAGTTTCCGTTTCATGCTGCTTACAGTGAAGTTCACATTGTGAAGTTAATGAAAGTATCTGCTACCTAACCACTTCCTGAAGTGACTTGTCAATAATTTCCACTTTAATTGGGAATGACTGATAAAAGTATTTGCTCTCGCAGGACTTCGTTTCTCACGGATGCCGGAGTCGATCAAACGGATGCGAAACCACGTTCTGATGCTTTCCAGTACAACATGAACTACGGCAGTCTGGGACAATGCGTGATCATCAACAACAAGAACTTCCACAGAAAGACAGGTAAGAGCTGGGAAGCACACAGACAGGTTTAAAGGGTCATTTAACCCCAAAACACATTTTTTGAGATATGAACCGATATGAACACTGAAAACAAATATCTGAAAACACTAAAAACACTCCAATACGACCAATAAATAGTTAATTTTTGCGTTTTTCTGAGCAATTGTTGTTCTTCCGGGTTGAAAAGCAAAGTCGAGGCAACGTCAGAGAATGTGAGGTAGAAGCGTGCCTTCGGAGCGTGTGGTTGGCTGTCGGCTCAATTCTACGTCAGCTGACCCTCGAGCTAATCTCTGCATTTATTCATGAGAAAGAGCTCGTTCAATCCAATCCCTGCGGTGTATTACGCATATGATCGCATTACAGCGGAGAATTCAAACAACATCGGCACGCACATGAGATCGGTTTCTGCGCGAAACGCCACGATGAGTTCAACAACGCTCGCAACGCGGATCATATAGATCAGATACAGACCAGATCGAGCGTGTTTCAAGTTTTTATGGTCATATTTCATATACTCTAGTGCTCTAAACATGAACCAGCACTGTGTATGCACACATATTTTTAATCACGTCTTCTTCAAATGAACTATAAGTGCAAATAAGGACACTGATGCAGCCGTACGTCTGATCATGAACGCGACGACACTAGGAATTATTCTGATACACAAAAGACAATTATGTAGACCTGAAAATGTCACTCTGTAGGACAACAACAGTTTCCACACGAGCGATTTATAGATTATCATGACAGAATATGCTAATTGAAGATAGTTAACTCTACATCAGCAACATAAATTCATCAACTAACCATTCAGAAATGTCCTGTTCTTCTACATGTTGTCACTTCTTCTTGAGTCTCTCCATCATTTTTCGACTCCAGTTTAAACATAAAAGGCAGAACAGTTTCTGACATTTTAGTGCTTGTCTACGCAAGGTAAGCGGACATTCTAACACACTTGAAGCTCCGCCCCCTGTGCCGGGAGCAGCAGCTCATTTGCATTTAAAGGGACACACACGAAACAACGTGTTTTTGCTCACCCTCAAAAAGGGACAACTTTAACATGCTATATAAAAATATCTGTGGGGTATTTTGAGCTAAAACTTCACACACACACTCTGGGGACATCAGAGACTTATTTTACATATTGTAAAAAGGGGCATTATACCATATTATACCTTTAATATTCATGCATCTGTATAACGAGTCTGTTGCAGGTCTGTGTTTTATTGGTTGTTTTTCCCCCACTACACTCCCAGTTTTCCGACCAGGCGGGTTTCATGACACTTTAGGGGTTTAGTTCAGGCGTTTGTTTGTCCTCATTTTAATCTCTTTTCAACAGCAATGGGAGTTCGTAACGGGACAGACGAGGATGCAAAGAATGCGTTCGCGACCTTCTCAAAGCTAGGCTTCAAAGTCGATATTAGAAATGATCAGACTGGCTCACAGATGGTGGATTTGTTAACTAAAGGTATGTTTTTGCAACACTGATTGATTGATTAGAATAATTGAATGGCTCATTAACTCTGGTCTTCCATCCTCAGTGTCTCGGGAGGATCACAGTAAGTCGGCCATGTTTGTGTGTGTGTTGTTGAGTCATGGAGACGATGGGGTGATTTTTGGCACGGATGGTCCTATACCACTGAAGACGCTGTTTGAGCTCTTCAGAGGAGATCGCTGCAAGTCACTGGCGGGAAAACCCAAGCTTTTCTTCATTCAGGTGAGCGTCATTATGAGTCAAGTCACCTTCATGCTGTTAACAATATAGATTGCTTCAAAGCAGCTTTACAGTGATAACAGGAGATTACAGTAACAGAGAGTGTTAAGGCTTTACAGCAGATCTAGAATAAAGTTATTGTCCAGATGAAGTTAGTTTTGATCGATTCACTTCCGTCGCAAAGATAATTAGTTATTAACTTTGGGGCCGCTAATACGACACCGTTCTAACAGAAAACCCTTAATGCGCTCGGACCTGTTCACTCGCACGACAACAGTGCCTGTGCATCGAGAACGCAAACCTTGAAACAGGTTCCAAGGTGCAGGCATCGAATTATTACTACCGTTTAAAAGTTTGGAAGGAAATTAAAGAAATTAATACCTTTATTCAGCAAGGATGCATTAAATACATTAAAAAAGTGAATGTTACAAAAGATTTTATTTCAGATAAATGCTTTTTTTCATGTGTGGTCAGGACCAATCGGTTATGGTAAGGGGAGGGAGATTTCCCAAACACACTCGAAGCGCTCAACCAATCACAACACACTGCTCCAGCCGACCAATCAGAGCACAGTGTGCTTTTCAGAAGGAGGGGCTTCATAGAGACAGGAAGTAAACAGAGCGTTACTGACAGACTGGGAAGAGAGGAGCCGCAACAATGGAGAATATGAGGAAAATAATCAACATTCAATCAGGAAAACCTGTTCTAGTAGAGCCTGAAAACACATCAAGACTATAAAAGGGTTTAATATGATGAGATGAAGATGTAGAAGATGTAGAAATGCAGGTGGAGAGAAAAGAGCTCTCATGTTTTTAAAACACATCAAGACTTTTGGAAAAGGGTATATAAGGTCCTCTTTTAAAGTCCCCCTGTAGTCAATAATTTTACCCCGTAAAACTCATCTTTGATCACCAAAATGACATATTTATCAAATATTTCCTTGAAAAAAATTCTTCATGCCTTAAAATATCTTGAATGTAACTCGACACCCTTGCCTCATTTAGTATGCACGGTTCTATGAATATGCAAATTAGCCCCGCCTCCACTCACTCACTCACTGGGTGACGATCACACGTTGATCTGATTGGTTACGAGGTAGTTTGTGACGTCAGAAACACCAGCGATTTCAAACCGTGTGTTTGAGACTGTCTTTGGTTCACTGCAGTTTTAAGCAGAAAATACTCAGCAATGCTGTCCACTTATGAACTTACACATGGTTTGTCTTAAAGCAGATTAAAAAGACCACAATAAAAGCTGGATTTTGACTTAAGAGGGTTGCTTTAGTTGCTCTTTCACGGGTGTGTTGATAATGTGTGTGTCTCCAGGCTTGTCGAGGCACAGATCTGGACTCTGGCACTGAAACCGATGGTGAAACTGACACGGAAACAAATAAAATTCCTGTGGAGGCCGATTTTCTGTATGCGTACTCCACGGCACCAGGTATCTAATGTCTCGCTCAATGCAGTTCCCTTTCGAGAACGGTCATTCCGTATTGCGTAGCTAATACGCTGTGGGGAAACTCCTTTTCCTCGATAAAACTGAAGCCTAAAATGTAAAACGCATTTGCAGCTGCACAGCTAGCACAGAGAGTGTCTGGCTCACTCTGTGCTGCAGCAACTGCACATCCAATGGCGTGGCGCCGACACACGTTAGAGACCGCTAAATTGGGCGTGGTCTAGACCTATATTATCGCCCGAAATGGCCATAATAGCAGATTTCTCTTCTTCAGCGACAACTTCACGTCTCTGAATCCTCTGAAAGCCTTCGCCGTAGAAACAAGCCCTTCTCAGCTTGAGCGAGCGGTCTACATCAGCGAACAACTTCTCTCAGAAGTCGTTCTTCCTCCTGTCGCCGCTGTCCTGTGGCCATCCAGCGATTAACGCTATATCCGTTTTGCATTTACTGTGTGTTCGCCGTTGCGTTCATACAGCCTAAAAGAGCCGCGAGCGTTGTTGCAAATGCCTTGCTCGTCATGCTCCACGTGCGGATCCCATTTGCATGAGGCCGACGGACACGCAGATTGCATCTCATGCCTGGGAGTTTCTCACGCTGAAGCTGCGCTCTCCTTCGGCGGCTGCTCGGTCTGCGAGCTCATGCCTGTCTCGGTGCTGCGGACGCGGCTAGCTCTCTTTCGCGATGGCGACGCCGCTCCTTCCGCTCTTCCTTTTCCCGTCCTACTTCGGCCTGGAAAAAAGAAGCGCCGCAGCCAACGGCAACCCGAGAGCATGGAAGTTATGTTAGTTTGGAGGATCGATCGACGAGCACGACAGTCTCTCCATCGCCGCATCGGAAGAAGATTGGCCGGCCTCTCTCGAACCCACCATCGCTTCTCTGTCTGGCACCAGCGTCTCAGCCACCCCGAGGATCCGCCTCGAAGTCGGTTGGACGGCTGGTTTCTGACGGGGTGCCAGCAGGCCCCTCGCCACAGACCTGCGCCGTTTTGCCCTGAGGTGCACGAAGAACTGACTAAATCATGGCGTGCTCCTCACTCTGCACGCGTGGGTTCTTCGGTTTCCGCCACGCTCTCCTCTGTGGACGGCGCGGCGGAGAAGGGCTACGAGTCGTTGCCGCCCCTCGAAGAGGCCGTGGCCGCTCATCTGTGCCCGCACACCGCTGCTAGCTGGAGAACTAGAGCGGTGCACCCAACCAAGCCGTGCCGAAACACCTCAGCCCTCGCTGGACGCGCTTACTCCGCCTCCGGCCAGGCTGCCTCGGCCCTGCACACGATGGCAATGGACGAGTCCGGCCCGGACACCGAGGCCTTCCGGGATCACCAATGCGCCATGGACCTAGCTTTGCGGGCTACCAAAGCTACAGCACAGGCTATCGGAAGGGGTATGGCTAACATCATCGTGCTCAAGCGCCACCTGTCGCTGAATCTCTCCGAGATAAAGGACGCGGACAGAACTATGTTCCTCGACACCCCTGTTTCCAGCTCTGGCCTCTTCATTTTGTGAAACGCTCCAGCTCCTCGTCAAGCAGGCCCAAGACCGCGTCGCCTTCTCTTCAGCCAGCGAAACCGGCAAGCAGGCCTCTCAGCCCCGCCCTGCGGCTGGTACCCGCAACCAGTCGCGACCAGCTAAGCGCCGCCCGCTCGACGCTAGGCCGCCGAAGACTTTCTAGCATCGGAGGCGAAAAGAGAGAGGGCTCGTGTCTCGCGCTAGCCGGACCACCCTCGAAGCACAGTACGTTTCTCACAGCTCCCTGTTCAGCTCAGGCGGCTGGAGAATCATTTACCGTAGAAAACAAACAAACGCCGTTTTTATGGCGACCCCACTAAATCACTGATCTGCAGGCACTCTCTGTGAGCACAGGTGATCTCGTTATTAGCCCTTCCCCCTTCCGCTGGGGATGGGGAGGCTAATTTATCTAGAGAATCTATCTAGAGCGTTCTGCGTCTTTCAGACAATCAGAACAGCTCTGTGTCTGCTTCGGTGGCCGATCCAAGGGGTATCCAGTCACGAAGCAAAGGCTGTCCAGATGGATAGTGGATGCCATATCTATGGCATACACCTCAGAGGGTCAGGTTTGCCCTATAGGTACTAGAGCCCATTCAACTAGAGGCATGGCCTCGTCATGGGCTTGGTCCTCTGGGTTTCCTATTCAGGACATTTGTGCGGCGGCCGGCTGGTCCTCGCCTTCCACTTTTATGAGGTTTTACAACATGGAGGTGCCTTCCCTGCAGGCCTAAGGTCCTTTCAGTATGACTAAGACCCGACGGTGTCCGGTCTTATTTTCATATTATGTCAATGTTCATAAGCACATTATCCATTATCTCATAAAACCCGCTTTGGCCGGTTCAGATATCCCTTGTTCTTAATAGACCCGATGGTGTCCGGTCTTATTAGTAAATGCGTTTTACATTTTAGGCTTCAGTATTATAGAGGAAAAGGAGTTTCCCCACTGCGTATTAGCTACGCAATACTCGTTCCCTACTCTACTCCCTACGTTTCCTCACAGAAACAAACGCACTCGCTCTCAAACGTGTGTTTTCTGTCTCTCCTCAGGGTATTACTCCTGGAGGAACGTCACTCAGGGTTCCTGGTTTATCTCCTCGCTCTGTGAGATGCTGTCAAAATACAGCAATCAACTGGAGATCATGCAGATCATGACACGTGTCAACCACAAGGTGGCGCTCGACTTCGAATCCTCCTGCAATATGCCAGGGTTCGGTGGCAAGAAACAGATACCGTGCATTGTATATATGCTGACCAAAGAACTTTACTTTCCCAAATAATTCATCTTTATTTTACTGATTAAGTTGCAATGGGATAAGAATACTTTTTAAAATAATTTTTATGTACAGTCAAACCTAAATGTATTCAGACACCGTCAACATTTCTCACATTATAACTATAATTTAGAAAATAATAAAATATGAGCAGAACTCAGTTGATATCTGACAGGTTTTGTCCATCTTCTGTTAGACTGTCACACACACACACACACACACACACACACACACACACACACACTTCTGTTAGACTGTCTCACACACACACACACACACACACACACACACACACACACACACACACACACACACACACACACACACACACACACTTCTGTTAGACTGTCTCACACAAACACACACACACACACACACACACACTTCTGTTATACTGTCTCACACACACACACACACACTTCTGTTATACTGTCTCACACACACACACACACACACTTCTGTTATACACTGTCTCACACACACACACACACACTTCTGTTAGACTGTCTCACACACACACACACACACACACACACACACACACACACACACACACACACACTTCTGTTAGACTGTCTCACACACACACACACTGTTACACATGAATTATGTTGAATATCTGTCAGCTGGTAAATTTAACTACACAATTAGATAATACCAGTTTAGCTCGACCAGTGAACAAGCAATGCTTCAGTGTGTTCAGTGTGTGTGTAAAGAGCATTAGCAGTTACAGACACACACTGAAGAACACATGATCAGCTAAAAGTGTCCCAATCAGTTTTGCTCCCAAATTTGTATAAATGTTACTGGTATGAAGACTTTTTGGGTATAATATGTCACACTTTACTTTATTTTGCTCTCCTCACTTACATAATTTAACTAAAGTGTCCTGCACACACTAGTAAAGAAATATCAAAAATTATATCTGATGTCTGAATAATTTTTGGTTTGACTGTCGCAGTTTAGTGACAGATTACAGTCAGAACGGAAAGAAACGGGAATTTATATTTAAGGGAAACACTGGATTTTAAAGCACTATTATCTGATCAGGAGTTTGAAATCACTATCTAGTCTTTTTAGTTGTGGTGTGGGAAATGTTTACAGAGCTGGTTTTGACAGACGGCTCTTTATTAATCTTTATATGCACATATACATATATGTCTGTCATTATTTAAGCCTCATCTGAATGTTTGCGTTGTTTATGAAAGTTCACAGTTGCCAGGTTTAGCATCATCATGGATTAAAGATTCTTTTTACAAGAGCAAAATGTGAATATAAACATTAGCACAATTTTAATGATGATAAATAAACACTTTGGTATTTAATTTGTGTGTGTTGTGTAATTAGCTTTGAGTTGAGCAAATGCTGAAGACAAGAGAAGAGACATTTCAAGAACAAGGTAAAGTGTGTGTGTGTGTGCGTGCGTGCGTGCGTACGTGTGTGTGACACTGAAGACTGGAGTAATGATGCTGAAAATTCAGCTTTGATCACAGGAATAAATTACACTTTATTATATATTCACATAGACTTAATTAAACTGTAACAATATTTCACAATATTACTTATATTTAGTTTTATATATATATATATATTAGGGCTTGCAGAAGATTAATCGCATCCAAAATAAAAGTTTGTTTACATAATATATGTGTGTGTACTGTGTAGAATTATTATGTATAAATACACACACATTCATGTATATATTTAAGGAATAATTGCATTTATATACTGTATATACATTTATATAATTTATATTATATATAAATATTTTATATATAAATATAACCAATTTTCTTAAATATATACATGATTGTGTGTGTTTTTATATATATAAATAATTATACACAGTACACACACATATATTATGGAAACACAAACTTTTATTTTGGATGCGATTAATCTTCTGCAAGCCCTAATATATATATATATATATAATCTGTGAATTCTGATCTAAAAGCAGCAGTTTAAATTAATTAAAAACAAACTGACCATAAGTGTTTCTTTCAAAAAACAACTTTTGAAAGGTAGAGTATAAAGTATATAAGTAGAAACATACACATTCAGTTAATGTTAAATTATTTACAAAAAGATATTCATGCCATTATTTTTTTAAACATTCTCTCCTCACAGCATGCAGTCATAACTCCTCTGCAAACTGCTTGAGAACTGCACAATAAACCGCGTGTCTTCACCACAAGGTGGCGCGATGCTCTGGATCAGCAGAAAAACAAGGTGTGTTCCTGAGAAATGCAACAGAAAGCAGAACAACTCCCTGAAACCCTATACCTTATTTCTGTTTCAGTCTTGTTTCTCAACTCTCCGTCAAGCTGTTTCCTTTCTGTGTTCAGTGTGATTCAAAAAAATACATACAGGGGAAAACCTGGACGATTTAAGAAAGAAAGTGGGTGTTTATAAATGCCTTTTGCAATTATATTACTCTAATAAAGACTGTGTGAGTCCAATGGATTATTTACATGGGGTTTGTGTTGCTAGAGTTTGTGTGTTGCATCATATGCTGGGAGTTGCAGGGCTTGGCAGTAGAGATAAGATATGAGACTGTGTGTGTGTGTGTGTGTGTGTGTGTGTGTGTGTGTGTGTGTGTGTGTGTGTGTGTGGACACAATGCGGATAGTATTACACAGCTATACATTTAACTAACAACTTGCATTGGCTCTTGCAGAAGATCATGATTTATTTTTGTAAATATAATTCCAGCTTTAGTGATGGACTGAACTAATACGTGTCGTGCACTTACACACACACACACACACACACACACAAAAAAAAACATACAAAAGATGAATGCAATTTTGAATACAGCAAGACGCAACATCTGCACATACAAATATGTGATATATCACAACGGAACTCTCAGGAACATGAAACTTTGGCCATTTCTCTATTCAAACACAGCCAGCACTTCTGCACGTTGCAGCTTCGCCTTTAAGAAGCAATAACGAAACAACGAGGAAGTGAAAATGAAATCGACTTTCGCATTTCAGCCCGCAGCCAATAAGCAGACCAGCTCAAAACTACTATGGCAAAGACTTCGCTCATGAATATTAAGTAGGTCCAAAGACGTTTCTCTGGAGCGTCCAGTAAATGGGAATTTCAAAGTGCTTGATTCATTTATATGTAGTATTGCGATATAAGCAATACATTCAGTCATATGTGTGACAGGGAATATTTAATACAATAAGCTGTCAGTGATGTTAATGAAAAAATAATAGCAATATACAATAAAAAAAAAAATCGCAATATATATAATATTCATGAGAAATATAATATTTATTTTCCTTGTGTGGTAATAAAAAAATATTTATGTTATTTGTACT
Source organism: Phoxinus phoxinus (assembly GCF_949152265.1). Classification (NCBI taxonomy): domain Eukaryota; kingdom Metazoa; phylum Chordata; class Actinopteri; order Cypriniformes; family Leuciscidae; genus Phoxinus; species Phoxinus phoxinus. The sequence continues at coordinate 34,760,909 of NC_136887.1, read as the reverse complement.
ATTAATGTTCCCCGTTTATTTGTTGTTAAAGAAACCAACTCATAAACAACTCTGCATTTCAGCCAATCGGTGTGCGAACGTCTCACTGCGTAATTAATATTCATGAGTCAAGCCTTCCCCATGACATCATTCCCTCCCACTTCTCCATATGCCGTCCAATCAGCTCGCGAACGGCTCGCTACGTCCTTAATATTAATGAGACACTTCTGCGCCATAGTAGGATTTGTAAACACGAAGTAAGCGCACAACACACACTCACACACACGCACACTGGGGATTTCCACCCAAACGCTTGTTTCCTTCACTTGTTTTGCTTTCGATCTGAAGAGCGAAATCAAACCCATTTGACTTTTCGTTTTGTTATCGAGAACTACAAAATTGTCAAGACTCTTCACGGACTATTTTCTTTTATTCCTGGAGTGATTTCCTCGCGTCGCAGGTAATAGATCGCATTTCCGCATGTATTTATGGGGGCTCGTTATGAATATAAGTGCATGTTTATGCTGTAGGCCACGTAGAGTTGCTGGGGTGAGTGTAAAATCGAAAGTCAAGGGGTGTTTGGATCCAATGGGAATCAAGGAATGTTTATTTTCACTTTTGAGTTGACTTGACAACACTAACACACTTATTTGAGGAGGTTGAAGTCTTCTGATTCAGTGTCCTGTAAGAATGATTGGGTCACATTGGACGCCACCATGTCATTTTACAGTAAGTACAGTGCAGACCTAACGAATAACATGCGTTTTATTATCAAAATTATGTTGTTGAGAAGTTTGCATGGACTTGTGGATATTGTTATTGACTTACATGGGCAAGTACAGGGTGTTGGAAAGAGTCTGTCATGAAGTGCACCAATATCTGTATCCTAATTCGGTCTGATAAGCTGTTAAATATAGCTTGATGTTCACAGAACATGCGTTAAAAACGGGTTTCTTTAAGAAATATAGCGTATAATCTAATGTATGTTGGCAAAAAAAAATCGAAATATATGCAGAAACAGTGAAATATCCAATACAAGAGCTAGAAATCACTAACATCAGCTGATATAATACCAATATTTCATCATGCATTGCTTCCCCAGTTATTGAGTTATGGTTTTGTGCGGTTTAATAGATTGTGTTTTAACAATGTTGCGCCATAATTCAGTTTCTCATGTTAGTAAAGTTATGCTGTGAAATGCATGTTGTTGTTGTTCTGTGCCTTTTGTTCACTCGTAGGTCTTAGTGGACCATAAAAGCTCAAAGGTCTTCGCGACAAACGGATGATTTTAAAGAGTGAGATTTTATTGTGATTAACTATAAACCTTTTTATGAGCTCAAATTGGTTAATCGGTAACTTTGGATTTGCACATTCTAGCATCAAGCAGTTCTGATGTCTGTCATCATCATGCATGGTCAATAATACAGGTTTAGCCACATGCACTCGTTCTTAGATAAACTCTCTCTCTCACACACACACACACACACACACACGCTCAACATCCTCTGTTTGTGTTGTCATTCAGGGCCTGACTCATGGAGCAAAAACCAATAATCTCATAATCATTTTGTTTGCTGTAACTTTCAGTAAATCGTGATTCAGACGGTCTCCCCTAGTGCTTTGTTTTCAGAAATGGGGTTAAAGTTTGTCATCTTGCTTCCTGGAAAGCCATGAAGGAATGTACAACCTGTTGAAGGAGGAAAAGTTGCTGTCAAACTTTGACAAATTCCAGATCTCTCTCTCTTTCTCTAGGACAGCATGCCGGTAGAGAGAATGCGTATGAGGCCGTGGTTGGAAGAGCAGATAAACTCGTGTAAAATACCGGGGCTCAAATGGGTCAACAAGGTACTGTGCTAGTCTTTTTATAGCATTGATTTGTGAAAACTACGTTTTGTCATTTTAAACACACACACACACGCAGGGTGTGTCTCGCTCCGTGACATGTTTTGCATGTTCTTTGCCTGCAGGAGAAGAGAATATTCCAGATTCCATGGATGCACGCCGCGCGACACGGCTGGGACGTGGAGAAAGATGCGCCTCTCTTCCGAAACTGGGCCATACATACAGGTGCAGTCAGCATGATGACATACTGACATATATGCATGTTACAAACACACACATACAGACAGAACGTTCCTGTGAAAATCTCATTCTCTGAACAAAATAGTGTGTGCTTACCTGTTTAAAACTCAGTCACAATGTGAGGATGCTGTTCTGCATTTGCCAAGATGAGCTGTTGTTGGTGTTGTTGTGGTTGTTTGGGAGTTTTGAATGGTTGCTGGGGTTGTTTTTTAGGTGTTCTGGGTCGATGCTAGGGTTTTACTAGTGGGTTGTTGTGGGGTGTTCTGGGTCGATGCTAGGGTTGTACTAGTTGAGTTAGGGTTAGGGTATTTGGGTGTACTAGTGGGTTGTTGTGGGGTGTTCTGGGTCGATGCTAGGGTTGTACTAGTTGAGTTAGGGTTAGGGTATTTGGGTGTACTAGTGGGTTGATGGGGTGTTCTGGGTCGATGCTAGGGTTTTACTAGTTGAGTTAGGGTTAGGGTATTTGGGTGTACTAGTGGGTTGATGGGGTGTTCTGGGTCGATGCTAGGGTTTTACTAGTTGAGTTAGGGTTAGGGTATTTGGGTGTACTAGTGGGTTGATGGGGTGTTCTGGGTCGATGCTAGGGTTTTACTAGTTGAGTTAGGGTTAGGGTATTTGGGTGTACTAGTGGGTTGTTGTGGTGTTCTGGGTCGATGCTAGGGTTTTACTAGTTGAGTTAGGGTTAGGGTATTTGGGTGTACTAGTGGGTTGTTGGGGTGTTCTGGGTCGATGCTAGGGTTTTACTAGTTGAGTTAGGGTTAGGGTATTTGGGTGTACTAGTTGGTTGATGGGGTGTTCTGGGTCGATGCTAGGGTTTTACTAGTTGAGTTAGGGTTAGGGTATTTGGGTGTACTAGTGGGTTGTTGGGGTGTTCTGGGTCGATGCTAGGGTTGTACTAGTTGAGTTAGGGTTAGGGTATTTGGGTGTATCAGTTGGTTGTTGTGGTGTTCTGGGTCGATGCTAGGGTTTTACTAGTTGAGTTAGGGTTAGGGTATTTGGGTGTACTAGTGGGTTGTTGGGGTGTTCTGGGTCGATGCTAGGGTTTTACTAGTTGAGTTAGGGTTAGGGTATTTGGGTGTACTAGTTGGTTGATGGGGTGTTCTGGGTCGATGCTAGGGTTTTACTAGTTGAGTTAGGGTTAGGGTATTTGGGTGTACTAGTGGGTTGTTGGGGTGTTCTGGGTCGATGCTAGGGTTTTACTAGTTGAGTTAGGGTTAGGGTATTTGGGTGTACTAGTTGGTTGATGGGGTGTTCTGGGTCTATGCTAGGGTTTTACTAGTTGAGTTAGGGTTAGGGTATTTGGGTGTACTAGTGGGTTGATGGGGTGTTCTGGGTCGATACTAGGGTTTTACTAGTTGAGTTAGGGTTAGGGTATTTGGGTGTACTAGTGGGTTGTTGGGGTGTTCTGGGTCGATGCTAGGGTTTTACTAGTTGAGTTAGGGTTAGGGTATTTGGGTGTACTAGTTGGTTGATGGGGTGTTCTGGGTCGATGCTAGGGTTTTACTAGTTGAGTTAGGGTTAGGGTATTTGGGTGTACTAGTGGGTTGATGGGGTGTTCTGGGTCGATGCTTGGGTTTTACTAGTTGAGTTAGGGTTAGGGTATTTGGGTGTACTAGTGGGTTGTTGGGGTGTTCTGGGTCGATGCTTGGGTTTTACTAGTTGAATTAGGGTTAGGGTATTTGGGTGTACTAGTGGGTTGTTGGGGTGTACTGGGTCGATGCTAGGGTTTTACTAGTTGAGTTAGGGTTAGGGTATTTGGGTGTACTAGTGGGTTGATGGGGTGTTCTGGGTCGATGCTAGGGTTTTACTAGTGGGTTGTTGGGGTGTTCTGGGTCGATGCTAGGGTTTTACTAGTTGAGTTAGGGTTAGGGTATTTGGGTGTACTAGTGGGTTGTTGGGGTGTACTGGGTCGATGCTAGGGTTTTACTAGTTGAATTAGGGTTAGGGTATTTGGGTGTACTAGTGGGTTGTTGGGGTGTTCTGGGTCGATGCTAGGGTTTTACTAGTTGAGTTAGGGTTAGGGTATTTGGGTGTACTAGTGGGTTGTTGGGGTGTTCTGGGTCGATGCTAGGGTTTTACTAGTTGAGTTAGGGTTAGGGTATTTGGGTGTACTAGTGGGTTGTTGGGGTGTACTGGGTCGATGCTAGGGTTTTACTAGTTGAATTAGGGTTAGGGTATTTGGGTGTACTAGTGGGTTGTTGGGGTGTTCTGGGTCGATGCTAGGGTTTTACTAGTTGAATTAGGGTTAGGGTATTTGGGTGTACTAGTGGGTTGTTGGGGTGTCCTGGGTCGATGCTAGGGTTTTACTAGTTGAGTTAGGGTTAGGGTATTTGGGTGTACTAGTGGGTTGTTGGGGTGTACTGGGTCGATGCTAGGGTTTTACTAGTTGAGTTAGGGTTAGGGTATTTGGGTGTACTAGTGGGTTGTTGGGGTGTTCTGGGTCGATGCTAGGGTTTTACTAGTGGGTTGTTGGGGTGTTCTGGGTCGATGCTTGGGTTTTACTAGTTGAGTTAGGGTTAGGGTATTTGGGTGTACTAGTGGGTTGTTGGGGTGTCCTGGGTTGATGCTAGGGTTTTACTAGTTGGTTGTTGGGGTGTTCTGGGTCGATGCTAGGGTTTTACTAGTTGAGTTAGGGTTAGGGTATTTGGGTGTACTAGTGGGTTGATGGGGTGTTCTGGGTCGATGCTAGGGTTTTACTAGTGGGTTGTTGGGGTGTACTGGGTCGATGCTAGGGTTTTACTAGTTGAGTTAGGGTTAGGGTATTTGGGTGTACTAGTGGGTTGTTGGGGTGTCCTGGGTCGATGCTAGGGTTTTACTAGTGGGTTGTTGGGGTGTTCTGGGTCTGCTAGGGTTTTACTAGTTGAGTTAGGGTTAGGGTATTTGGGTGTACTAGTGGGTTGTTGGGGTGTCCTGGGTCGATGCTAGGGTTTTACTAGTGGGTTGTTGGGGTGTTCTGGGTCTGCTAGGGTTTTACTAGTTGAGTTAGGGTTAGGGTATTTGGGTGTACTAGTGGGTTGTTGGGGTGTCCTGGGTTGATGCTAGGGTTTTACTAGTTGGTTGTTGGGGTGTTCTGGGTCGATGCTAGGGTTTTACTAGTTGAGTTAGGGTTAGGGTATTTGGGTGTACTAGTGGGTTGATGGGGTGTTCTGGGTCGATGCTAGGGTTTTACTAGTGGGTTGATGGGGTGTTCTGGGTCGATGCTAGGGTTTTACTAGTGGGTTGATGGGGTGTTCTGGGTCGATGCTAGGGTTTTACCAGTTGAGTTAGGGTTAGGGTATTTGGGTGTACTAGTGGGTTGTTGGGGTGTACTGGGTCGATGCTAGGGTTTTACTAGTGGGTTGATGGGGTGTTCTGGGTCGATGCTAGGGTTTTACCAGTTGAGTTAGGGTTAGGGTATTTGGGTGTACTAGTGGGTTGTTGGGGTGTACTGGGTCGATGCTAGGGTTTTACTAGTGGGTTGATGGGGTGTTCTGGGTCGATGCTAGGGTTTTACCAGTTGAGTTAGGGTTAGGGTATTTGGGTGTACTAGTGGGTTGTTGGGGTGTACTGGGTCGATGCTAGGGTTTTACTAGTGGGTTGATGGGGTGTTCTGGGTCGATGCTAGGGTTTTACTAGTTGAGTTAGGGTTAGGGTATTTGGGTGTACTAGTGGGTTGTTGGGGTGTTCTGGGTCGATGCTAGGGTTTTACTAGTTGGTTGATGGGGTGTTCTGGGTCGATGCTAGGGTTTTACTAGTTGAGTTAGGGTTAGGGTATTTGGGTGTACTAGTGGGTTGTTGGGGTGTTCTGGGTCGATGCTAGGGTTTTACTAGTTGGTTGATGGGGTGTTCTGGGTCGATGCTAGGGTTTTACTAGTTGAGTTAGGGTTAGGGTATTTGGGTGTACTAGTGGGTTGTTGGGGTGTTCTGGGTCGATGCTAGGGTTTTACTAGTTGGTTGATGGGGTGTTCTGGGTCGATGCTAGGGTTTTACTAGTTGAGTTAGGGTTAGGGTATTTGGGTGTACTAGTGGGTTGTTGGGGTGTTCTGGGTCGATGCTAGGGTTTTACTAGTGGGTTGATTGGGTGTTCTGAGTCGATGCTAGGGTTGTTAGGGTTAGAGTTAGGGTTAGGGTATTTGGGTTTTACTAGTTGGTTGTTGGGGTGCTCTGGGGGGATGATAGGGTTGTACTAGTGGGTTGATGGGGTGTGTGGGGGGATGATAGGGTTGTACTAGTGGGTTGATGGGGTGTGTGGGGGGATGATAGGGTTGTACTAGTGGGTTGATGGGGTGTGTGGGGGGACACTTATTTTCCAAAACTATATGAAATGTATATATGATATTCTCATTCTTATGTATAGTTTGAGTTTCTTCTACATCTGTATTTTCATAACTAATAAAGGCAATACATATATTAAAAGCTGAAGTGATCATGAAATGTCATTCTCTATTATAAGTGTATCTGGTGTCTCCACTGCCATTTCTTTAGGTAAATATCAAGCAGGCGACAAACCGGACCCCAAAACATGGAAGGCAAACTTCCGCTGTGCCATGAACTCCCTGCCGGACATAGAAGAGGTGAAGGACAAAAGCATCAAAAAGGGAACAAACGCCTTCAGAGTTTACAAGATGCTGTCAGCGTCTGAGAGGCACTCAAAGAGAGGTCAGTCGATGACACACATCCATACGCTTACATGGACACCGCTATAACGTTTACATGACCGCTAAAGAAAGTCATCGGGTTTATGTGTGCGTTTATATGTCACAAGCTTCAAATCAGAATAGATTTTTTGACATAGTTTCCTGCTGTTTGCACTAACTATCCTCCTACATCACTTCTTTTCTTTGTTTTAAAGTGGTGGTTGATTATGATTTGACTTTTCTAACTGTAGTTAGTGTGTAATGTTGCTGTTTGATCATAAACAACATCTGCAAAGTTACAACGCTCAAAGTTCAGAGCAAAGGGAGATATTTGCTTTTACAGAAATAGTTTTTTAAGGACTACAACAAACGGCTGGTAGAGACTACACGACATTCCTCCCGGGTTAGTGACATCACCAACCCTAGAATTTGCATAAACCCCGCCCCCAGAATACGATTTATAGATTATCATGACAGAATATGCTAATCAAAGACTAGAAGATAACTACACATAATCTGCATAAATTCATCAACTAACCATTCAGAAATGTCCTGTTCTTCTACATGTTGTCACTTCTTCTCGAGTCTCTCCATCATTGTCTGACTCCGGTTTGAACATAAAAGGCTAAAAGTTTTTGAAATGTTCAGTGTGTGTGTGTGTGTGAGGTAAAAGGACATGAGCTGTTGAAGCTCCGCCCCCTGTGCCGGGAGCAGCAGCTCATTTACATTTAAAGGGACAGACACAAACGGTGTGTTTTTGCTCACCCTCAAAAAGTGACTTTAACATGATATATAAAAATATCTGTGGGGTATTTTGAGCTAAAACTTCACACACACACTCTGGGGACATCAGAGACTTATTTTACATCTTGTGAAAAGGGCATTATACCCCCCCTTTAAAGAGCAGACTTTATATGGATCTATTTCGGGTCCTGATTAGGAGACAATGAGCACAAGAACCGCTGACAGTCCGAAACAAGGACTGCTGATTTGACCAATTCATTCTGATTTACGTGATTTATTTATTTATTTATTATATATTCTGACTGTGCTACTAGTCCGGTTACAATGGGATTATGAGGGTCCATGTAAACACTGCTACTGACTTCCTCACAGAGACGCACCTTCATTTTATTCCGACATGCCTGGACTTGATGATGTGGAGTTTAAAGACATTTCTGTGATCAAAGTTTGTTTAATCAAACCCACCAGTGGCATTTCACTGACATACTATTGTTTTTATTAGTATTTTACCTTATATTTATTTATATATTTTCTGTTTTCATTTTAATTTTAGAGTTTTGGTATTTTTGTTGTGTTTTTGTTTTTAAACAATATGTTTAAAGTTTTTATTAATTATTATTTCAGTTTAGTTATTTTAGTAGAACTTAAACTTCATGAAAATAAGAAATGTTGCAACTAGCTGAAGTTTTTTTAATTTGATTTTTACATTTGATTTTTTTTGTCAAATTTAGTTTATTTCAAGTGACACTTTTTTCATGGTTTTAGTGTTAGTTAACTATAATAATTCTGAATATAATGTTAAATATAATAATTTGCTAAAATTGATATAGAATTTAGTCACTTGAACATCTTAATGGCCCTAAAATGGCTTCATTATCATATAATTATAAATAGCAAATATAATTTCAATAATATATGAAAATATATAATTAAATTTAATAATTTCCTATTTGATTTTGGGGTGAAAAGGACAAAATGTTGACATGTTCTTGACAGGTTTCATGATTTGCATGCATTGATCTAGATGTGTGTGTGTGTGTGTGTGTTTCTCAAAGGAAAGAAGCGAGCAGCTGAAAAAGAAGAAAAGATAAAGGTACGGACTCTCACTTTTGGGTGTGTGTGTATTGTTGTGTGTGCAGTCAGAAAAGCTGTAATGACACAGATGTGTGTGTGCTGTGTGTTAACCAGTGTCCTGAGGCTTCCAGTTGGGAAAACAGCAACGGCTCTTCCCCAGTGACAGTGAAGCAGGAGGAGGATTACTACAGCACAGGTACAGTAGATCCACCCTGCACACCTGTGCCGCGGTCATGTGACGTCACTCGGGTGGAACCTGTTCTCTACAGGACTGGATTTGAAACTGTATCTGGTTTTTATCTCTACACTCATTACTACACACATGTGACGCTGGAGCACAAACCCAGTCTGGAGCCGCACGGGTATATCTGTGGCAATAGCAACTATACACTGTACGGGTCAAAATTATCCATTTTTCTTTTATGCCAAAAATCATGAGGATATTAAGATCATGTTCCATGAAGATATTTAGTAAATGTCCTGCCGTAAATATATAAAACATGTATTTTTGTGAGTGAATGCAGCACAATCGTGAACATAAATGCACAACTTTAAAGGAGATTTTCTCAATGTTTAAATTTTTTGGCTCCTCAGATTCCAGATTTTCAATAGTTGTGTCTCGACCAAATATTGTCCAATCCTAACAAACCACACATCAATGGAGAGATTATTATTCAGATTGCATATGATGTATACATCTCAATTTAAAAAAATTGACCCATGTGACTGGTTTTGTGGTCCAGGGTCACATTTGACATGTTCAGATTTAAAGATGATCAGATGTTCACACTTTTCTACACAACCAGGTATTGATTCTCTAATGTTGGCTGATAAATGACACCATCTTGATGAGTGTCTTAAAAACAGGACTTATTGACACTAATTCAAACAAATTTTTTTTTTTACTTAAAGGGATAGTTCACTCAAAAATGCAAATTTTGTCATAATTTACTCAAGTTGTTCCAAACCTGTATGAGTTTCTTTCTACAATTGAACACAAAAGAAGATATTTTGAAGAATGTTGGGAATGTTTCAATAGATTAGAAGAAAGAACTTCATTGAGGTTTGGAACAACTTGATCGAGAGTCAATGATGATTTTTGGGTGAACTGTCCCTTTAAGTGCTATTCAAGTGAGTATTAAAACTCATGCTTTAAAAAAACAAAAACAAAAAAAAAACCTGAAACTCTTGTGGATTGCTTGATGCGTATTTATTATTATTTTACTAATAATATTTTTTTTATAATTTCCCCCCAAAATATTTTGTTGTTGTTATAATTATAATTAAAATAATAATTTCAAAATATTTGATACAAAATACAAAGCATTATTATTATTATTAATAATAAATAATAATACATATTTTTTTATTATATATGAAAATACAAATAATTATAATAATAATAATAATACCTACACATCAAGCCATTGAAAAGTGTTTGGTTTCAGGGTTATTTTAAGTTTACATGAATTTTAATAAAACAAAATAATAATAATAATAATATAATACAATTCTGTCCAACCAGAGCAGAAGTCATGCTTTTTTAAAGAGAAACTTAAAACAAAACACTTTAATGGCTTGATGTGTATTTTATATTTTTATTTATGAATCATAATAATAATAACAATAATACCTTTTTCTATATTTATTAAATGCATGTATCAAATAACATTGAAAATATTTTATTAAAATGTATTATTACTAATACAAAAAGCTCTGTTAAATGTGTTCTCTCAAGGTTATTTTAGGTGTCTCTTTAAAAAAAGAAAAAGAAAGCATGACTTGTGGTTTGAGAGAATATGAAAGGCTCCTTGAAAACACAACAGCATTTTGTTCAGTGTTCCTCAGTCACTTGTTGCAAATACCCAGAATGCTTCAGGCTTCTCTTGATTTTGCAGTGCCTCTCCTGTCCTAGTTCATAAAATAAAAGTGGGATTTATAATTCTCACGCCAGCAGCCGTGTTCATAAACATAAACAGTGTCTCACAATGGCGGCGGTTTGCATTATTAAAGAGCTTTTGATTTGCCTTTAGTATTGAAATATGAATGGCAGACTGGGTCAATATTTCACCCCATAATCAAAGGAAAAAATGACATTTATAGTATGCTTTAAAAAATAATTTTTCAGACTTTTTTTTCATGCCAATTTTCCCCACCAAATTCCCATTCAGAAATTTCATTAATTTTCATTAATGTGTATCGTTCTATCCCAGCCCAATATTATTTTAATTTTAGTTTTTTCATGTTAATTTAGTCTTTTTTTTTCTTTTGTCATTTAAATATTGCTATTTATGTTTAATTCAGTTTTATTTTTAATTACTTTTAGTTATTTCCTCTTAATAATATTAGTGCCTCAACTTAAACATATTCCCCTATACTACCAAGCCACCAATTTTTTATTTCGTAATATTCAACAAATATTTATATTTTATTTTGTTTCAGCTTTATTTAATTGACACAAATTTAGATTTTTGTTCAATTAAAATCAACATGCACATATTCAGCACAACAAATGACACATAAATACATATGGAATTTATGCAAAAAAATTTTTTTATAGTTGAAATAATTCAGGTTTTTGCAAGATTCATCCTTTAACATTTAGGCTGTGATATGATCACATGACACCTATCATTCTGTCACGAACCGGTTTATCCAGATCTCCTTGTTTCTGTGTTTATCCACGTCCACTGTTCTCCTCCAGACTCGGTAATGCACACTATTGGGGTAAAAGGTGAGCTTAGTGTGTGTTTGTTTGTGTAAGTCAGCATTGATATGAGGTTTGCGATACACATTGAAATTGGCAAAGCAAAAAACGAACAGCAACGTAATTCATTTACAAAAGGGCCCTTTCAGCTGGTTAATTTGTTTTTAACATGGTTTCCACTGCATCATTGCATTATGGAGTCATGGGAAATAGAGTTGGGCTACATCTGTCCTCACACACAGATACGGCCCCCTTTAAGACACACACTCACTTCCCACTTCACTGTTCTCCATACTCACTCTCTCTTCCCTCTTCTCGTTCCTCAGAGGCGGATGGGCGGGACGACCACCTGATCATCAACGATCTCCCTGACGTGTGTCAGACCATCGAGGTGGTGACGGAGAACGAGGATCAGGCCGTGACCTCCAGCGACCTCTACCCCCTGCAGATCTCCCCCGTCTCCTCGTATGGAGGTTGGTGTCACGCACACACTCGCGTCCCTTTAGAATGGAAGCGTGTTTCCGCCGCGGAATATTAAAAAGAACGGTAATTGCAACTTTTTACCTTTCAATTCTGACTATTTTGCTCAGAATCGAGAGATATAAACTTGCAATTGCAAATTTATAACTCACAATTCAGACTTGTTCCCTCAATTATAAGTTAAACGTCCGAATTGTAAAATATAAACGTTCAACTTGGACTTTTTTTCGCAATTGCAAGTTATAAAGTCCGCATTACGAGATATAAACTTGTTTTATATTTCATAATTCTGACTTTTTTTCCCTCAGAACTGTTTATATAATTAAATGTTGCCTTTTTTTACGCATTTGCAAGTTGCGAGATAGTCGCAATTCTGAGAAATTAAGTCACAATTGCGAGATATAAACTTGTAATTCTGAATTTATATTCCGCAATTCTGACTTTTTTTCGCAATTACTAGTTTATATAAAGTTTGAATTGCAAAATAAACTTGCAATTCCGCTAGATTTGTGAGATATAAACTTGCAATTCTGACTTTTTTTTGCAATTGTAAGTTATAAAGTCCAAATTGCGAGATATAAACTTGTTTTATATCTCATAATTCAGAATTTTTTTCCCCTCAGTACTGTTTATATCATGCAATTTTGCCTTTTTTTCGCAAAAGTTGCGAGATAGTCGCAATTCTGAGAAAAAAAGTCAGAATTCTGAGAAATAAAGTCGCAATTCTGAGAAAAAGTCACAATTCTGAGAAAGAGAGTCAATTCTGAGAAAAAAAAAATCACAATTCTAAGAAATAGTCACAATTCTGAGAAATAAAGTCGCAATTCCGAATTCATATTCCGCAATTCTGACTTTTTTTGCAATTGCAAATTATAAAGTTTTTATTGCGAGATATAAACTCACAATTCTGACTCTCTTCCTATTATTGTAAGTTCTAATGTCCCATTGTGAAATATAAAGTTGTTTTATTTTGAGTTTATATCGTGCAATTCTGACTTTTTTTGGCAATTGCAATTTGTGAGATATAAAGTTGCAATCCTGAGAAATAGTCGCAATTGCAAGATAAAAAGTTGCAATTCTGAGAGAAAAAAAGTCAGATTTGTAATATATATTATAAAATATAAAGTCACAATTCTTAGAAATAAACTTGCAATTCTGACTTTATAACTTGCAGTTGTGAATCTCAGAATTCAGAGAAAAAATGGTCATAATTGTGAAATAAAAAATTACCTTAAAAAAAAAAATACCAGTTACCTTTTTTATGTTTTTATTCCATAGTGGAAACAAGCTTCCATAAATTAGCCTTGACTATATTCATATTAATCCAGCATGGCCTTCTGAGACTTGCATCTTTTTGAATTTTGCTGGAGTAATTTGGGCATTTCCACACATTGAACTGTGGCACGCGTGCAGGAGAAGGTGTGTGTTTGAGCCGCGATGAGCCAATCCTGTCCTCCTCACCATTCCCTGAAGGATCTCCACTTTTTAATCAAGAGGAATTTCCAAACCTTGTTTGCTTTTCAGTGGCCGATACAGGCGATAGATTTGCTCTTGCGTGCATTTAATCACAATTGAGTTGTTTCACTGTTACTCTTTCTTTAAATGGGTGGTTATAATATAATGCCCTTTTCACAAGATGTAAAATAAGTCTCTGATGTCCCCAGAGTGTGTGTGTGAAGTTTTAGCACAAAATACCCCACAGATATGTTTATATATCATGTTAAAGTCACTTTTTGAGGGTGAGCAAAAACACACCGTTTTGTGTCTGTCCCTTTAAATGCAAATGAGCTGCTGCTCCCGGCACAGGGGGCGGAGCTTCAAGAGCTCGTGTTCTTTTAACACACTCACACACACACACACACACACACACACACACAAACAAACACAAACAAGACAGAAATACTAAGGAAGCAAATAATTTATTGCAAAGTAGATGCGTTTTCTTTTAATAAACAAAGGTACTTCGTTCTTACTCAGTGAAATTCCTAAATCAAGATGCATTTACTTGAGAAACACAATGACATGTTTACTCTTGTTTAATTCTGATAGATTTGACAAAATATTTGCCAATGGGGTCAGAAAAATAATTTTGAAGTTTATTTTGACCCAACTGGCAGATATTTTTTCTCGTTTTAAAACATTTAATTTTTGTTTTTCAAGTAAATGTGTCTGTATTTTAACAATGTTTGGATATTTTTACTGAAAAAGTAAGAAAATATGTTTTTTTGCAGTGTAACTGCTCTCCTTATTTGAGAAAAAAGGTTTTAATTGTAAATGCAAATCTTGAGTGATGTTTCGAGGCGTTGAGCTGTGTGCTGGCCGTGTGTGTTGGTCGTGTTGTTCAATGTCCATTAGAGATCAGGCCCTCGTCTCAAGGACACGCGTCTGCGTCACGCCAGCCGCACTTCTGCAACACAGTTAATATATAAACCATTTCACTCTCTCACCTGCATGTGCTCCTCACTCATTGTGTTATAGAAGTCCAGTTACACACTACATGCTATAATGGGCGAGATTTGCATAGTGAGTGGTATTTTGCTTGTGAAATGCAGTTGCAAAGGCGTTCTTCATGTACTAAAAAGTGTTTAAAGGAACATGTCGAATTTTTGTGACTTTATCTTATTCCTGTATCCCCCAGAGTTAGATAAGTCCACACACACCCTTCTCATCTCCGTGCGTGTCTGAAGCACCCACCGCTAGCCTAGCTTAGCACAAAGACTGGAGGTAAATGGCTCCAGCTAGCATACTGCTCACAATAAGTGACAAAATAACGCTAACATTTTCCTATTTACATGTTGTGATTTGTATAGTCACAGTGTGTACAAATAACACATCTTCTAACCGTATACACACTGGGAACTATATTCTCAGAAGGCGAAGCACTGCTAGCGTGATTAGCGCAACACTCTGTCTCAGGCGCTGCGAGCAAATCCCTCCGCAGAAGTAGCAGTGCTTCGCCTTCTGAGAATACAGTTCCCAGTGTGTATACGTTTTAGAAGATGTGTCATGTGACCTTCTTATTTGTACACACTGTGACTATACAAATCACAACATGTAAATAGGAAAATGTTATTTTGGCACTTATTGGGAGCAGTACGCTAGCTGGAGCCATTTACCTCCAGTCTTTGTGCTAAGCTAGGCTAGCGGTGGGTGCGTCACACATGGAGATGAGAAGGGTGTGTGTGGACTTATCTAACTCTGGGGGATACGGGGAATAAGATAAAGTCACACAAAGTCGACGTGTTCCTTTAAAGGGTTAGTTCACACAAAAATGTAAATTCTGTCATTATTTACTCACCTTCATGTCGTTCCAAACCCGTAAGACTTTCGTTCATCTTCGAAAACACAAATTAATATCTTTTTGATTAAATCTGAGAGATTTCTGTCCCTCCATTGACAGCTACGCAACTACCACTTTGAGTAGGGTTTGGAAAATCGATTTCAAGTCTGGAATCGAATGCTTGCTATGGAATTAAAATTTTGATTCCTTTTATCGTGACACGACTTGTGTAACTATATTGGGCCAGTCTTAAAGTGACAGTACTAGTATTCCTGCTGCCGTCTCTATAATAACACGGATCAAACAACAGAAGACAAAGAGAAAATTAACTCGTTCTTCACTGAATCACTTTCCTCACTATATTTATAATGTATATTTTATTTATAAAGTACAGTGTTACTTTACATATGGATTACAGTTTATGTTCCTGAATCCTCAATCCTGTCTTTGTTCAGTTGTATCTATTTGTTGCTATTTTTCTCATTTTTGATTTGTTCTTTTTTTAATTACTGAGTGTTTACTTGTCTTTAATAATGCTTGATATGTATATTAGTTAGGCTCGTTGTTTTTCTATGGTATTTTTTAAACCACAGGCAAACGTTCCTTGTGTAAGTGTTATTTAACACGTTCATGGTATTCAGCTACAGTTAAATGTTTGGCAATAAGACTAAATGTTTTTTTTTAACCTTATTGGAATCGAAATTAGGAATCTGAATCTGAAAACTAATCCATATGAATTGACCGGTTTAGTCCAAATTTCCTGAAGAGACTCGATCACTCGATATATGATGAATAGATTTGATTGGATGGTTGTGGTTTGCTATTGGCTGATCTCATGTGAGTGACAGGTTGCCCCGCCCACATCATCAGAGAAGAGATTACTTTTTTTTACCTCAGAATTGTTTATATCTCACAATTCTGACTTTATATCACACAATTCTGACTTTATATCACACAATTCTGACTTTATCTCACAATTCTGACTTTATATCTCGCAATTCTGACTTTATATCTCGCAATTCTGACTTTATATCTCGCAATTCTGACTTTATATCTCACAATTCTGACTTTATATCTCACAATTCTGACTTTATATCTCACAATTCTGACTTTATAACATGCAATTCTGACTTTATATCTCACAATTCTGACTTTATAACATGCAATTGCGTATTAAAGTCAGAATTGCGATATATAAACATGCAATTCTGAGAAAAGAAGTCAGAATTTCAAGTATATTTCTCACAATTGTGAATTTATATCTCATAATTCTGACGTTATAACACACATTTGCGACGTTGAGATGTAAACTCACAATTGTGAGGGGAAAAAAGTCAGAATTGTGGGATAAAAAGTCGCAATTACCTTTTTTATTTTTCATTCTGTGGTGGAAACAAAGCTTCCATACTTTAATACTCTTGGTTAGTCAGTCCCTAACTGTAAATGAGTGATAGTAATAGTTATACCTATTATTTAGCACACTCTTTCTGACTATGAAAAAACACGTGAAGTGACCCAAGACCACAACACTACTAGACCCAAGCTTACGATCACAGCACTTCCTTCTATAAGTGTTGCCGTTTTATCCTTTTCCCCACGGGAGCGAGTTACGAGTCAGGAATGCAAATGACTTCCTAGAGTAGTTGAAAAATACTTAATGATGTCCTTTATCTGCAGCGTTTGACCGTGTTGAACGTGAGATGAACTTGGAAATGTGGGGCTTGGCTTATGAAAACTTGTTTTAGTGGCGTGGAGTTTACCGTACAGTTTCTCTCGCCGGTGTGTTTGCACACGGACGGGAATGTTGACTCATGTCCTGTTGTTTTCCAATCAACAATCCTTTTTTTTCTTTCTCAGATGTGCCTGGGGCTCAAAGCTTACGGTTTTACGGGATGAAATGTCTTGCTCAAGTGTTGAGATATTTATGGTAAACACAATGCTAGACTTTCTTCTGGTATTCATGATTTATAATGTCCAGTACCTCCACAACACTTGTGTTCTCAGGCTCTACTAGAACAAGTTTTCCTGCTTGAATGTTGATTATTTTCCTCATATTCTCCATTGTTGCGGCTCCTCTCTTCCCAGTCTGTCAGTAACGCTCCGTTCACTTCCTGTCTCTATGAAGCCCCTCCTTCTGAAAAGCACACTGTGCTCTGATTGGTCGGCTGGAGCAGTGTGTTGTGATTGGTCGAGCGCTTCGAGTGTGTTTGGGAAATGTCCCGCCCCTTACCATAACCGCCAGTTTAGCACACTACTAACTAACTCAACCAGGCCCCGCCCCTTTATTCTGCGCATTAATTATTATAATGAGGAATATTGTGACATGTTCGTTCCCGGAAGAAACTCGAGACTACAATTAAGACGTTTCAGGAGTTCAGAAACACTGACACTGATATAGAGAAGAACTGGAACATTACACACTAAAAAAAAGAAGAACGTGGAGAAAAAAAGCAGAATAGCTCCTCGTTAAATCTAAAGCATTAGATGTATAATGACTGTCCCTGAGGATATGTCTCTCTCAGTCAGTAATCAGTTAAAACTTTTCAAACCTGTAAGGGTTAAATATTCATGATTTACAAACAGTTGAGTATTTGTTTATTTTTTCCCATGCTTTGTTTTATCCACCCATACCCGATAACCTGTCCGTCAGGAAATCCCTGATGAATCAGTCTGATTTCTTTTCTTTTGTCTTCCAGCAGAGAGCGATACAGACAGCGCCAGCGAGGAAGACTCCAAAGAGGTATGTGCAAACAAACTATTTAAAGGGGTGGTATAATATAATGCCCTTTTCACAAGATGTAAAATAAGTCTCTGATGTCCCCAGAGTGTGTGTGTGAAGTTTTAGCTCAAAATACCCCACAGATATTTTTATATATCATGTTAAAGTGTCACTTTTTGAGTGTGAGCAAAAACACAACGTTTTGTGTCTGTCCCTTTAAATGCAAATGAGCTGCTGCTCCCGGGACAGGGGGCGGAGCTTCAACAGCTCGCATCATTGTCTGACTCCGGTTTGACCATAAAAGGTTAAAAGTTTTTGAAAATTTCAGTGTGTCTGTTTGAGGTAATCAGAGCTACACACACACACACACACTTTTTGCCTTTTTGTTCAAACCGGAGTCAGACAATGATGGAGAGACTCAAGAAGAAGTGACAACATGTAGAAGAACAGGACATTTCTGAATGGTTAGTGGATGAATGTGTAGTTATCTTCTAGTCAGTGATTAGCATATTCTGTCATGATAATCTATAAATCGTGTTCAGGGGGCGGGGTTTATGCTAATTTCAGGGTTGGTGATGTCACTAACGGGAGGAATGTCGTGTAGTCTCTACCAGCCGTTTGTTGTAGTTCTTAAAAAACTATTTCTGTAAAAGTAAATATCTCCCTTTGCTCTGAACTTTGAGCGTTGTAACTTTGCAGATGTTGTTTATGATCAAACAGCAACATTACACACTAACTACAGTTAGAAAACACAACATTACACACTAACTACAGCTAGAAAAGTCAAATCATAATCAACCACCACTTTAAAAAAACATTTACCATTGTTTCCGATTACAAAATTGCTGAGTGATAGTGGCCAAAAGAAATAACCAAACGAAGAGTGCTTTTAATGGGTGTGTACAAGCAATTCCCAGAATGCTTTGTTTGTTGGTTTAATGCAACAGCTTCAGGGGTTGTGAAGAACTGAATTGTGGCTAAAGCCGAAAACATACTGTACGACGTTTGATTTCACACTGTCAGAATGCACTTAAAGTTGGTATAAAAAAAGTTGTGATCTATTATTCTGTATATTAGCGAGTGAAGCGCTTCTGGAATAAGAACAAAAGTGGGCGGGGCTTGATTTTCTCTGTGAGGATTTGATTGGATGGTTGTGGTTTGATGCTGCAAGAGGAAGTTATTCTGATTCAAGATTAAGAGACATGAATAAAAAAAAATGTGCATGGATAAATATTTTTTCCATTATTCCTTAAATGAGTAGTTCACTTCAGAATTAAAATTTCCTGCTAATTTACTCTCCCACACGTCATCTAAGATGTTCATGTCTTTCTTTCTTCAGTCGATTAAGGTTTTTGAGGAACACACTCCAGATGTTCTCCATATCGTGACTTCAATGGTCCAGCGGGTCGAAGGTCCAGATGTGAGTTTCAGCTTCAAAGTCTCTCACGATCCAGCCGAGGAATCAGAGTCTTATCTAGACAAACCAGCGGACATTTAATTTAACAAAATAAACATTTATATACTTTTAACCACAAATGCTCATCTTGCACTCGCTGTAACGCATTACGTAATCACGGTGAAAGGTCAAGCGTGATGTAGGCGGAAGTACCGACCCAGTGTTTACAAAGAGAACGTGTAAAGACTAAGGCTGTTTACACGGAAACGATCTGAAGAGAAAACGCGAAAGTGGCGTTGCGTTATCACTCTATATTCTGTGTTTAGACGAGCGTTATGGGGGGAAATCTGCACATGGTGACGCAAAAGTGTGTGAGATTGGATGTAGTGTGCACTCCAGGCGGCTAGGTGGCGATGTGGAGCACTGACAGTGAAAGAGACGCTGACACAGTTTGTCATGTTTAATACGGTAAAGCTGCTGTTTAAAACGCCGTCGCCGTGTAAACGAAAGGCACATCCGATTAAAAATATTTATACGTTTTCACCCGCGAGCGTTCTCGTGTAAACAGGGCCTGAGTCAAACGCCATTTACAGAAAATAAATAAACAAATAAAAGGTAAACCAACGATGTCGGACGATTTTAAAGTTGGAGTTTTTTTATCTACGCTACATTACCGCCTGACCTTTCAACCTGATTACATAACATGAAGTCGTGGACGTGCAAGATGAGCATTTGTGGTTAAAAAGTATATACATTTTTTTTATTTTTTTTATAAGATGTCCGCTAGTTTGTCTAGATGAGACTCTGATTCCTCGGCTGGATCGTGAGAGACTTTGAAGCTGAAACTCACATCTGGACCTTCGACCCGTTTGGACCATTGAAGTCACTATATGGAGAACATCCTGGAGTGTGTTCCTCAAAAACCTTAATCGACTGAAGAAAGAAAGACATGAACATCTTGGATGACGTGTGGGGGAGAGTAAATTATCAGGAAATGTGAACTACTCCTTTAAAATACTTAAAGGTAAATGCGTGCTGCATTCTCAGCATTGCCACAAGGGGCACTATCATGTAAACGTCATGCTTCTGTGTGTCTTTCAGTTTAACTGTAAATGCAACAGTTTGAGGAGCGTCTCGCTGAGCAAGTTAGTGTTTACATGTTTGTAGCTTATCGGTTTGACGGCACAGACACTTCAAGACAGCTCTATCGCCCTCTTGTACTGAATACACAGCAACTCATGCCACACATTATCATTTGCATATGCGCATAGAGGACGTCTGTGTCTGTCTTGAGTCTGTGAAAGGGTTTTTGTGGCCTTTTGAAGACAGTTTTCACAGGCGGTTTGCATCTGAGGGTTAAATGTGACAATGTTTGTCTAACTAATCTAAGCAGTCGTTCACGTTGGCTTCTTGCAGGATCTGTGTGTGATACGGTGATGCTGTGAGCGATGGCACAGCTGGGTTTGAGTAAAGTAGTCTCAGGGGTCATTTCCTCAGTCATGTTTTATTATTAGTCTTGTAGAAGCGTGCCAGATCTATATAAATCAACTGTACCTTACTGTATAAATCTATTTTGGTGCTTACAAACTAACAATGTAAACACGCATTTTAACCGTAAGCCTTTTTAGGAAAGGGTTAGTGCAGAAAACCCTTATATTTAGCAAAGAATGTATTGTAAAAGTGCATAACTTTGCAATGTTTTGCATTGTGAATGCATTTTTAAAAAATCATCAATTATTACTGATAAAAAATCATCAGTAGTGGGTAAAAGTAAAGGGATATTTTGTTTTTAATGATCCTATAAGTTTGGTTAAACCATTAAAATATGTGGAAAATGTTTTATATTTTTTAAATATGAGGTTAGAACAAAATATTAAAAGCTGGTTAAGGTGTTTATCTGATATTTTTGGGCAAAAAAAGGCGAACTACATCTACATAAGCTTGTTTCCGTCACAGAATAAAACATTTTAAAAGATAATTGTGACTTTTTATCTCACAATTCTGACTATTTCTTTGAATTGCGAGATATAGAGTGAGAATTGTGAGATATAAACATGCAATTCTGAGGAAAAAAAAGTATTTTTTTATAATTTTTTTAATTATATTTGATTCTGTGGCGGAAACAAGCTTCAAAAGATACAGGTTTTATTTCACTATGCAAAAAAAAAAAAAAGTTCACATTGACTACAACATAATCACTTATTAATATTTCAATGGTTTTCTCTTGTTTTTATGTGTCCATAATCTCTGGCCAAAAATTGTGTTGCACAATTTGCCATGATTCATTGCATCATCATCATCATCACAAAACAATCGACTCAAAACTCAACTCACAACTACGCAAAATGCTCAGAAAACTGAACAAAAGTGCAAGACGAGTCATCAATATTTTGGTCTATTTTTAAATGCATATGATAGTTTTCTCAGCTTGTTTAGTAGAATATAGATTCAAAAGCAACAGACGTGCACTAATTTCTGTTTGATAAATGCCTGGTCTTGTGATTGAACGTTTGATGCCTGTAAGATTGTGGCTTTTCCTAGTTCCCGTTTGCAAGCGTTCAGTGTGTGTGTGTCCACACACACGCGCGAGTTCCAGAGTGCATCTGTGTGTTTTCGGTTCCTGTACCTCAGAAGTGTGATGCACAACGAGACGAGGGGAGAGAGAGAGAGCGAGAGACGTGAGAGAGAGAGAGAGACGTGAGAGAGAGAGAGTGACGTGAGGCGTCTCGATGATTCCCGCAAATGCTGCGGCTCATCAGAAACTATTGAGAATGAAAGACAGAATGTGTGATTCCCCGGCGGATGATGATCACACGATGATGAAAGTGGCATTTACAGGTGAAACTGGAACAATCAGAATATCATGCAAAAGTTCATTTATTTCAGTAATTCAACTTAAAAGGTGAAACTAATATATTATATAGACTCTAAAAAATGCTGGGTTGTTTCAACCCAATTTTGGGTCAAATATGGACAAACCCAAACGTTGGGTTAAAATTTTATATTAAAAATTTAACCCAACAGCTGGGTTGTTGGGTTAACCCAAAAATGTTGGCTTGTTTCAACCCAATTTTGGGTCAAATATGGACAAACCCAAACGTTGGGTTAAAATTTTATATTAAAAATTTAACCCAACAGCTGGGTTGTTGGGTTAACCCAAAAATGTTGGCTTGTTTCAACCCAATTTTGGGTCAAATATGGATAAACCCAGCTGTTGGGTTAAATTTTTAATATAACATTTTAACCCAACGTTTGGGTTTGTCCATATTTGACCCAAAATTGGGTTGAAACAACCCAGCATTTTTTAGAGTGAGACTCATTACATGCAAAGTGAGATATTTCAAGCCTTTGTTATAATTGTGATGATTATGGCTTATGAAAACCTTTTCACAATATTCTAATTTTGAATTTGGGGTTTTCATAAGCCATAATCATCAAAATTATAACAAATAAAGGCTTGAAATATCTCACTTTGCATGTAATGAGTCTATATAATACATCAGTTTCACCTTTTAAGTTGAATTACTGAAATAAATGAACTTTTGCACCATATTCTAATTTTTCCAGTTTCACCTGTGTGTGTATATATATAATTATTATTTTTTATTTTATTTTTTATAACCTAGTTTACATTTAATTTAGCAAATAACTTAATAACAGCTGTTTATATCTGATACCTCCAGCATTTCAGCAACTTTGGTTGATCTGAGCTAAACACGGCGTTGAGTTGATGCTTGGCTTCAGTGGAGGCTTTCTGCGCTCTTCTTCTGAGATCTCAGTGTTCACGACAGACGTTCTCGTGACTCGTGTGGCGTCAGGAAGCCGGCAGATCTGCGGTTCGGTGATAGTCGATCTGTCGTCGTAACTCTGCCAGGAAAAACAATAGAGCTGTAAATAATCATTGATTCGACGTGCCGTTAGAAACACACCAAACACGTCTTTTCTGGACAGAACAATCGAGCGCATGAAGCTGTGTGTGTCAGAGAGGAAACGGTGCGTGGCGGGGATTATCGTAATCTGAACTGAAGGAAGTGTGTGTGTGTGTGTTTATGACATAACTTCAGGTTGTAACTCATGTAAATATATACTGATATTTCCTGGTTAGAAGAATATATTGACAGGTTGTGTGTGCAAACCTTCACGTTTGTGCTCTTGATGAAGAACTGGAGCTCAGTTACTGTGAAAAATACACATTTACTGGCATCTCAAGTGTTTTAAGCAGGAATTTACATGATTTAGCAAAGCATTCGCATGTTCAAAGTTATCTGACGTCAGTTAGTGGTCGTGTGACACGCAGGTACACTGCTACAATATTTAATCTTTTTTTAGTAAGTCTTTTATTTTGAATTTGTTATTAATTTTTTTTATTTTATTTTTTTTATTAATTTTATTAATGATCATCTTTTGAAAGAGGGATTGAAGTGTGCACTAAATCATAAAACTATAGAAGTATCTGCAAAATTAGGGTTTTTCAAACTGGGGTCCGAAAGGGATATATGTATATATATATATATATATATATATATATTTATTTTTTTATAACCTATTTTACATTTAATTGAGCAAATAACTAAATAACAGCTGTTTATATCTTATATACCTCCACAATTTCAGCAACTTGTTTGTTTTGGTTCATCTGAGCTAAACACGGCTTTAAGTTTTTGATGATTATGGTTTACAGCTTATGAAAACCTTTTCACAATATTCACATTTTTTATTTGAATTTGAAAATGTACGCCATAATCATCACAATTATAACAAATAAAGGCTTGAAATATCTCACTTTGCATGTAATGAGTCTATATAATATATTAGTTTCACCTTTTAAGTTGAATTACTGAAATAAATGAAGGTTTTAGAGGAAGTTTAGAGGAAAACAGTGTAAAAACTAAATAAAGTAATACAAATAAAATGAAAGTAAAAATACTGAACTAAAAATATTTATTATAATAAATAAATGAGTAGATATTTTAATACAAATATTTATTTAAATTAATTAATTAATTAAAATGCCTACAATAAATAATTATAATAGATTAAACACTAGTAAAAAAAACTATTTTTTATTAAAAATGTTTAAAACAGCTGATGTTAAAACAGTGTACATGATAAATATATAATTATAATAGATTAAACTAAGTTTTGATAAAAAATTGCAAATTGATTTTTAAAAATGGTGTTAGTGGTAAAGACAAATAAGATAATAAATAATTATAATAGATTAAACTAAATTTTTATTAAAATAATAAATGCAAATTGATTTTGAATAAGTGTAAAAAAGGAAAAACAAATAAAATAAAATGAAAGTAAATACATATCTAAAAACATTTAATTATAATAAATAAATATTTATTTTAGTAAAAAATATTTATATTAAATAAATAAAGATTATAATATTTATTATAATAGATTAAACTAAATGTTTTGTAAATTTAAATTAAAGAAAATACCTAACTAAAATATTTGATTATATTAAATATTTAAATATTTAAATATTAAAAAATATATATATTTATTTAAATAAAAAAATCTTAAAATATCTTTTTTTTAAATAATAAATAATATAATAGATTAATTGAAACTTTGATTACAATAATACATGCAAATTTATTTAAAAAAAATAGTAAGTAATAGAAACTTAAGAATATTTTATACATAAATTTTTCACGGTATTAACTGGGTCTTTATACATGGATTCTCTGATGTCTAAAAGATTGATAAACCTTGTGCTAGTATGTAATATGAGTATTGCTGTATATGAGTGTGGTTGCGTGTGATAATCACCGGCGGTGCTTGTGTCTCCGCAGCGCATCCAGGCCGCACTGTTCGGACTCGACGACAAGAAGCGGATGGCCCTTCCCGGCATGTCCTCCTTCATTTCTCCCGACAAGCCCAACTTCAAGATCACCACCGTCCGAGACTCCGCCCCCTTCCCCGGCGGGACGTCCTGGGACATCCTCAACAACCCCTTCCCCTCATCCCCCCTCCCGCCTGGACCCTCGGGCCCGCCGGCGGCCCACGAGAACCGCGCCAGCGTCATCATGAAGACCCCAGACGCGTCCAAACCCTCCGTCAAGAGTTGCTGATGACCGGCCCTGTGGAGAACACTATCAGCGATTCCAATACAGGACCTATGAGCTCACGGGACACGCGTGGGGACCATCCAATGGGATCCTCCCAAACAGGAAGTGACACGTGAGCTTAAATTCAGGGAGATTTTGAGTCCGTAAGCCATTCTGAATGTGTAATTAGGAGAGGTCGTTGCCTAATTGCCTTTAGCCGCCCGAGCACCTTATGGAGACGAATCCGCTCGCCATCAAGAGACACAACACATGCACATCACGGCATAATATTAACTTAAGACCTTCAGTGCGAGCGAATATATATTTTTATACCTTTATGCAATGGCGTTTTTCATTATAGGGCCTGTGCTGTAAGAAATCCTGTGTGAACTTGTGGTTTTTATGATGAAACAGAGCACTTGTTTTTATGATTTGTTTTGTTTTTTAAAGGAAAATGTAATCTTTTTAATGTGTCTCTTTCTACTGTATGTGAACGTAAAAAGATGTGTGTGTGTGTGTATGTGTGTATATATATATATATGTCCTGCTTGTCTTGTGTCTGTGTATTCATGTCCCGGATAATGTGTGCGATCTTCTTCACACACACACACACAAGGGCTTCTGTAATGATTCTGGTGTATAAAATCATGTGATCATGAGAATAAATGGCAGACTACACTGTCTGGGTCAGAGTTGGGTTGTTTGGGTCAGAGTTGGGTTGTTTGGGTCAGAGTTGGGTTGTTTGCGGTGTCGTCTGGACTGAAGACAGTCATTTCTATTTTTATATTCGACTCATTTCTCATTTTTGTTTTACTCAAAACATGCTTTTGATTAGTTTCTCATGTCTCCTGCTTCTTTTATTCACTCTTGTTCTGTATATCGGAGTGAAACTGGAAGGAGAACAAAAGTGGGCGGGGCTTGATATTCTCTGTGGGGATTTGATTGGATGGTAGTGGTTTGCTATTGGCTGATCTCATGTGAGTGGCAGGTTGCCCCGCCCACATCATCAGAGAAGAGAAGAGATGCTGCGACTTATTCTCATTCAAGATTATTAAAACAATATTAATGTGCACGGATACATTTTTTAAAAATAATAAATACTATAATATTCCATACAATAATTTTGATTTCCTGCATTTATCGCATCTGTAGTTATGACATCGGCATCAACTCTCATGATGAACAATGACTAGTGTTGTATCTAAAACTCATTAGTTATTTTTTTTTATAAATATTTGTGTAATGATAAGGAGATGTAAAACATAAAAATATATATATTCTGGTCAAGCTCAGTTAATAAATGTAATTATTTATAAAACGAAATTGAGGATCAGACACACAGGTGAAACTGGAAACATTAGAATATGGTGCAAAAGTTCATTTATTTCAGTAATTCAACTTAAAAGGTGAAACTAATATATTATTAAGCATTTATTGGTTATAATTTTGATGATTATGGCTTATAGCTTATGAAAACCCCAAATTCAAAATTAGAATATTGTGAAAAGGTTTTCATAAGCTGTAAGCCATAATCATCACAATTATAACCAATAAAGGCTTGAAATATCTCACTTTGCATGTAATGAGTCTATATAATATATTAGTTTCAGCTTTTAAGTTGAATTACTGAAATAAATTAACCATATTCATTTATGGTTGAATATTCTCAACCATATTCTCCATATTCTCATTTTTCCAGTTTCTCAAATGCATAACAGGCATTTTTGTTTACTTGATTAGTTTGTTTCCTATATTATTGATACACTAATCAATTTCCATTGTGAATTATTAGTATGTTTTTTCTTTTTTTCTGATTCTTCTTTTTTTTTCAACCTATATTTTAACATGCGCCCGGCAAAAATCATAATATAACATATATAATATAAAATCATAAAATAATCAGTTTGAACATCATAATTTTTAACACAATATGAATGAATGTGGTGTAATGCCTCTTTATATTTAGCAGGTTTTAACAGTTGGATGATAAAGTTAAGGTTATTGCACAACCCAGTGGCGGACTAAACACACTTCAGTTTGTTTTGAATATTTCTGCTTTATCAGTTTCCAGACACAAGAGGTCAGTCGTGTACAGATCATGTATTGTGTAGACTAGACTAGAGCAAACTGAAGGCCGAATGTTTTCAAGCTAAGAGTTTTTTGTACATGATGTTCCGCTGAACAGCAGAAATGAGATTGTAAATATGATCGTGAGCATGATTGGAAACTTCTTGGACACAACAGAGTCATATCGTGACAGCAGAGCTCAAGTTATCAGCTTTATATAACTACTTTAGGCCGGGTTTGAAAAGGACTTTCAGTGTTGAGGTTCATTTGAGTTCAAATCGACGCCAGATACCAATTTGCATGTTAATTAGTCCTTGAATGGAAGGTAAACAGATTCTGCTCGTTGTTGCACAATGGAGGGGTTTGATAATCCTCTGAACTCGTTTAAATGGTAGAGTTTAATAGTACTTCATTATAATAACACTGTGACTATAGTCCAACTAGAATATATAAGGGACAATCAGTTTTTGTTCCAATTAGACCAATCTAAGTTTACATGTAACTTGAAGTTTTTAATGTTGTTTATGAGTCTATGTGGTGTTTTTAATACGCTTTAATCATGTGTAAGTTCATAAGTGGACAGCATTGCTGAGTATTTTCTGCTTAAAACTGCAGTGAACCAAAGACAGTCTCAAAAACACAGTTTGAAATCGCTGGTGTTTCTGACGTCACACACTACCTTGTAACCAATCAGATCAACGTGTGATCGTCAACCAGTGGATCTCTGAGTGAGTGAGTGAGTGAGTGGAGGCGGGGCTCATTTGCGTATCCATAGAACTGTGTAACCAATCAGATCAACGTGTGATCGTCAACCAGCGGATCTCTGAGCTGAGTGGGTGAGTGGAGGCGGGGCTCATTTGCATATTCATAGAACAGCGCATACTAAATGAGGCAAGGGTGTCGAGTTACATTCAAGATATTTTAAGGCATTTAAAGGAAAACATCAAGGAAAAACATTTAAATATGTTGTTTTGTTGATCAAAGATGAGTTTTATGGGGTAAAATTATTGACTTCAGGTGGACTTTAAAGAAATAAATGTGATGACTAACTTGTAAGACTAGTTTTAGCAGTTTATGCAACCGGACCCTGTTTATTATCAGGGTGTGGGAGATTTAATTATAACGGGATTTGTGTGTGTGTGTGTGTGTAAGCAGTGCTCTTTATTTACATTGCATTTATTTACATTATGCCTTTTTGTGTGAACATGCGGATTATGTTCCACCGGCTTTTGTTGATGCTGAAATTTTTTTATTTATTTTGTTTATCGTCACATTCAACCTTCATGTCATGCGAATTTATTAAATGTAAATGAACATCTGAATATGCAGTTGTAGCCTATATGAATTCATAAGTAAATCATATTATATAGTTTTATTTTTGAATATAAAGAAGTTAAACAGGGTGTAATTATAAGTTTGTTATAGTTATGTAGGCTAGTTATAATTCATTTTGACTATGTAATTGTAAATCAAAATGTTTAACTTTTTGGTGCTACAGCCAGCCTTATTTATAGCAGAGGATACTCGTTTTAATGTAGTGGCATGTGCTAACAATAATTATTATATCAAATGTTAATTTCCAAAAAGGTCCTTTGTCTTCTGGGGGCTAGCCCTCTCCCGGTTCTTTTTTTTTTCAGTCTTAAAATATGCATTTATAATCAGAATTTATACATTTGTATTCTAATTTAAAATATTTGTGTATTATATCTTAGCAACAGATATAGCGTGGTAGCTTTTCTTCTGTCAACAACTCGAACTAAAACAAAGAATCACAATGATTAAAATTAATTTCATACTGTTGTAATGTCTGTAACAATGTCAAAATCAAAATTACTTAGCCTACCCATTTTTTATTTTGTGACACAGAAACTACGTATCAGTAGCGCTCTGCAAACGCAGCATATGTGAAAGCACTATAGCGCGTGCTGCTCCAGTAACGCACACGCACTGCAACACGCACCGCAAACGCACTGCATACGGAGTATGTGTGAAACGGGCGTAATAATACGCTCTTGTGTGTGGGACTAATTTCTTACTCATCTTATCTCAAGTCACGTTTGCTAATTCCAAAACATAATTTTATAGCTCATAACGGACCCACTGATAGGAGACGGGTGCAGTTATTAATGCAGTTATGAGAGAGAGATTAAGTGTGTGTGAATGATCTGAGTCTGTGTGTCTCTAATAGTGAAACTGTAAGTTGATCTGCTTCAAGAACAGCGCCGTTATTCCCTCGCTAGAGAAACATCATGTAGCTTTTAAGTTGTTAAACTATTTTACTGATAAAATCGTCAGACTCGTCTGACAACACGTTTCTGTGCGAGTGTGTGTCCGTACAGTATGTGTGTGCGTTTGAGTGGGGAAAAAGAGAGTATGTGCTTTCTGTAGGCTACATAATAAAATAACATTTTGTGGCAAAAACTAATTTGTCGTTTTTATCTTATTGTTAACTATATTTAATTGCTTCACAGTGTCGGTGTGGGTTTTGGTTCTTCTGCTGTTGTCGGCTGTAAAGACATTTGAAGTAACAAAACATTTGGCGAAGTGATATGAAACTGTAATGCGATCAAAACCTGCTGGAACTACTTTCCGCGAGTTTCCCTGAAAATAACTGAACTCCTCAGAACGTTCATCAACCAATCAGATTCAACCATTCAGCAGCCAATGAGAGACCGCAATTTTTCTTTTGTTTATTTTTTAACATATTTATTTTTACTTTTTCAAACACGTGACAATAGTAGCAGTGCAATTGGAATATTAAAAATAATATATATGATGAATATATATATATATAAAAAAAAGTCCTGATGAAGTATCCCACCAGTGTTTGTGGACACACATAGTGAGTCTCTCTCTCTCTCTCTCTCTCTCTCTCTCTCTCTCTCTCTCTCTCTCTCTCTCTCTCTCTCTCTCTCTCTCTCTCTCTCTCTCTCTCTCTCTCTCTCACACACACACACACACACACACACGCCCATGAGAGTTTCCCTGAATCATCTGATGATCGAGTCTCTTCTTCTGTCCGTCAGTTCGGCTTCAGCTTCATCATGACTCGCGTCGCGTTGAACATCAGCGTCGCGTGTATCCTCCTGCTGTTGTCGCGATGCTGCGACGCGAACCGCAAACTCCTGGTGTTTCTCATCGATGGATTCCGTCATGATTACATGGACGATTTACAAAACCTGCCCGGATTCAGAGAGTTCGTGGAAAACGGTGTAAAAGTGGATTATCTCACTCCAGATTTCCCCAGTCTGTCCTATCCAAACTATTACTCTCTCATGACAGGCGAGTCTCACCAACTTATTATCTGATTTTTCCAACAAATGCAATCATAAATAGCCTACTTTTTAATTTTTTAATTAGGTTTATTAGTTAACATAAGTTAGGTTTATTAACATGAACTAATAAGAACTTCACTTATACAGCATTTACTCATCTTTGTTAATGTTAATTTCAACATTCACCAATACATTATTAAAATATTCTTAGTTAATGCACTTTGAACTAACATGAACAACGAACAGCTGTATTTGTATCTAACATTAACAAAGATTAATAAATACAGTAACAAATGTATTGCTCATGGTTAGTACTAATGTTAACTAATGAACCTTATTGTAAAGTGTTACTACTTCCTAATTGATATGTTAATCATGTTACAATCTTTCATGTTTTATAGTAAAGTTATGAGTCTTTTTCAAACATTTTTACCTTCATAATCAGCTTTATAATAAGCTGAGATATTATGTAATCTTGGATCTCTTAATTATTCCCATGTGTGTTTGTGAAGCCTTCACACGCACACACACCTTTATAAGGCTTCACCACATAATGCAATCCGCATGTGAGATTTTACACGCTTGTAACAGTGTAAAGGTCGGCAGAGGAACTGGTAACAACAGGGATCTGTGGGATCTGAGATCTGCATGTGATTATTGTTTGAATGGGTTTATTGATGACAGAGACCACAATGACCACAGGAACACAGATCACTCTCTCTGAGATTCATACAGCAGAGAGTAAACTAGCAGACGGAAATATCTGAGCACAGTATTTTTATTTTATTTTTTATATTTAATTTGGTTTATTTACTCAGTTAATGAGTTAAATCTAATCCGTGAATCACTTCTTCCTGGCATTAAATTAATCCGTGAAGGAAAATGTAAACTTTCAATCCATTTTGCACAAGCATATTTGCTCATGTTGACTCGGTGAATATAATTCTGTGTCGCTGAATCACATGACGACACTGTGTTGTCTCTGGGTTGCCAAGTCTGCGGTTTTCCCGCAGAACTGGGCAACTGTTAAATTTGCCGCGGATTTTGATCCTGTGGTTTGAAGGGTTATTAGTTCACAAACCCGTAAGACTTTCCTTCATCTTCTTTATTTAAAAAATATAAATCTCCGACTTGCGTTAACGCAACAACATCCGCTCTTGTGTCAACAACACAACACACGTGGAGATATTGGAGAGTGTGTGTGTGCAGTTTTAGCTCAAAATACCCCACAGATATTTTTATATATCATGTTAAAGTCACTTGTTGAGGGTGAGCAAAAACACACCGTTTTGTGTCTGTCCCTTTAAATGCAAATGAGCTGCTGCTCCCGGCACAGGGGGCGGAGCTTCAAGAGCTTGTGTCCTTTTACCTCTCACACACACACACACACACACACACTGAACATTTCTAAAACTTTTAGCCTTTTATTTTCAAACCGGAGTCAGACAATGATGGAGAGACTCGAGAAGAAGTGACAACATGTAGAAGAACAGGACATTTCTGAATGGTTAGTTGATGAGTTTATGTAGATTATGTGTAGATATCTTCTAGTCATTGATTAGCATATAATCAATGACTAGAATAATCTATAAATGATAATAACTTGATAATCTATAAATCGTGTTCAGGGGGCGGGGTTTATGTAAATTCTAGGGTTGGTGATGTCACTAACGGGAGGAATGTCGTGTAGCCTCTACCAGCCGTTTGTTGTAGTTCTTAAAGGAACACTTCACCCATTTGCATTAGACTTTGTATCTTTAGAAACCCAGTCACATTTTCGAATGGTCATGGTTTATTCCCTTATTTTCCCCTGAGATGGGAGAAATAAGGATTTAAATGTTCCACTTCCTGCTTTTTATGACGCAAAAATCGTCAATTTGCGTCATAAAAAGCAGGAAGTCAAATTTCTTTGAATAAGGGTAAGACTACAAACACTAGCTCATCATTTATCCAGTAGAAGGCGCTGTTCCGCATGTTTTCAACCCGCCCATAGAGGGATCTCACTCACAGAATATACATATAGTGTCAGCCATTCTTTATTTGGAAGCTAAGCTAAAAGTTTCTTATTCTGTGGAGAAAGCTGAGTAGTAGCGGTTACCATCCTCTTTTTCCCGGACATGTCCGGCCGTCGAGATCGTCCAAAATGTCCAGGATTCGGCTTTTGCTTTCTGCAGTCGCATTCATAGTTTACATGCACACCTTTTGCTTCAATCTAACTGAATTCATCCCGATCGGTGAATCTGAGTGTAGTGTTTACATGAACGCTAAACAAGTGATCGGTTGATGTGCGTTTTAACATTGCTAGGAAAATTCCCGCTCCTCCGTGAGAGATACGAGACCGGTGCGTCTCACAGGCGCCGCTCATCAGTAATCACGCCACCGGCCTCGCGTCGTTCTCCGCGGCCGTCAGTCTCGTTCCTGCTCGTCACAGTAAACATGAGGAATGGTGACTGTAGAACGCAAAAGCCGCGAATCCTGGAAATTTTGGGCGACATCAAAATACTGGGCAGACTCACGGAGACTCACTAGTAGCATAGCCTTGTTGTTTACTGCGATCTCTTACCGGTAGGCGTGGCCTCCTAGGGCAGCGAAGCAAGTGCATTCTGGGAGTTGTTGTCTTTCATCCCCATAAGCCAAAAATACATTTTCTGGCTTTTCTCAGTCTAGAAGGCTCCAAATTCAAAAATAATTTCACATTTCTTCTACATAAATGACCCATTTTAAATACACATTCATCTTTCCAGAGGTGAAGTGTTCCTTTAAAAAACTATTTCTGTAAAAGCAAATATCTCCCTTTGCTCGGAACTTTGAGCGTTGTAACTTTGCAGATGTTGTTTATGATCAAACAGCAACATTACACACTCACTACAGTTAGAAAAGTCAAATCATAATCAAACACCCCTTTAAACCACTGGAGTCACATGGGTTAGGCTACTTTAATAATGTCTTTACTTCTTTTTTGAGGCTTGAAAGTGGTAGTTGCGTAGCCTGTCAATGGAGGGACAGAAAACTCTCAGATTTCATCAAAATAATCTTAATTTATGTTCTGAAGATGTTCATATGTTCCTAATGTTTGATTACTACTATAGTGATTAGTTGAATTGTGTGTAATGGACACAGTCACTGTAAACCCACAAACCCAGTCTGGAGCCGCACGGGTATATCTGTGGCAATAGCAACTATACATTGTACGGGTCAAAATTATCCATTTTTCTTTTATGCCAAAAATCATGAGGATATTAAGATCATGTTCCATGAAGATATTTAGTAAATGTCCTACTGTAAATATATAAAACATGTATTTGTGTGAGTGAATGCAGCACAATCGTGAACATAAATGCACAACTTTAAAGGAGATTTTCTCAATGTTTACATTTTTTTGCATCAGATTCCAGATTTTCAATAGTTGTGTCTTGACCAAATATTGTCCTATCCTAACAAACCACACATCAGTGGAGAGATTATTTATTCAGCTTTCAGATGATGTGTACATCTCAATTTTGAACTGGTTTTGTGGTCCAGGGTCACAAATGTGTATTTAGTTATGGGAGTGGCATATTTTGAGTTGTGATATCGTGTTCATTGGGCTGATCTCCAGCACACACACACACACACACACACACACACACGATCCCAGTCGCCGCTTCAACGCTTTGCTGATGCTGATGTTTAGTTTGAGCACATTCCCCTCGCCACAGCGCTTCAGCTTTACAGAGAAATCAAACAATGAGAGCAAAGCAACGAATCTCTCTCAGCATAACATCCATTAATGCCAATAAACAAGATTTAGTTTAAAAACAAAGTTTAGCAAGTATGCATTAAACTGATCAAAACGTCTGAGTGTTTAGGTCTAGTTCAAATAACTTTCAGTGCATCAAATAAAAATCAGTTTCCACAATAATATGAAACCGTTTTCAACACTGATAATAATCATAAATATTTCTTGATCATCAGATCATCATATTATCCTGATTTCTGGAGGATCATGTGACACTGAAGACTGGAGTAATGATGCTTTGATCACAGGAATAAATTACACTTTATATATATTCACATAGAAAACTGATGATTTACATCATAATAATATTTCACTATTTTACTGTATTTTTGATCACATAAATGCAGCCTTGTATTCTTCATAGACTTCATAATTCATATTTAAAGGTGCATGAACTACTTGTTGAGGATCATGTAGTATTGGTGATGTTCTGGAGATCTGTGGGCCGTAACTGCAGAGTTGGACAACGGTTCTTGTCGCTCTGATGGTTTTATAGCCGGTCCGGTGTTATTAACGGAGTGCGTTTGTTTGTTTAATGTTTGCATTTCTTGGAAGCGCTGACCCTGCTCTTTGCACTGTGAACTTCTGTAGAGTCAGCGCTTCGGTTTAACATTACACTTAAACATCGGACAGTCATCACCAGTAACATCTCAGAACTCATTAGAAATTATAATCTCATGCAAAAGCCTGTGTGGTTGTGTAGCGCGCTCAGGTGATGTGGATTCTCTTTTAGTGTGTGTTTATGGACATTTTAAATCAGATCCCTTGGAACTTTCTATTTTTTCAATTCATTTCACTTATACACTATACACTATGCACTATGCACTTATACACTATACACTATGCACTTATACACTATACACTATGCACTTATACACTATACACTATGCACTTATGCACCATGCACTTATACACTATGCACTTATGCACTATACACTATGCACTTATACACTATACACTATGCACTTATACACTATACACTATGCACTTATACACTATACACTATGCACTTATGCACTATACACTATGCACTTATACACTATACACTATGCACTTATGCACCATGCACTTATACACTATACACTATGCACTTATGCACTATGCACTTATACACTATACACTATGCACTTATACACTATACACTATGCACTTATGCACCATGCACTTATACACTATGCACTTATGCACTATACACTATGCACTTATACACTATACACTATACACTATACACTATGCACTTATGCACCATGCACTTATACACTATACACTATGCACTTATGCACTATGCACTTATACACTATACACTATGCACTTATGCACCATGCACTTATACACTATACACTATGCACTTATGCACCATGCACTTATACACTATACACTATGCACTTATGCACTATGCACTTATACACTATACACTATGCACTTATGCACCATGCACCATGCACTTATACACTATACACTATGTACTCAACCCTGTAGTGAATTAATTTTATGAGGTTATTTTGTCATTTAACATCAGCTTCCCTCCTCATTTACAGGACGCTACTGCGAGGTGCACCAGATGACTGGGAATTACATGTGGGATAAGGACACCATGAAGGAATTCCTGATCGGAACCAATCAGGACAGCCGGTTACCCCTGTGGTGGGACGGGTCCGAGCCGCTGTGGGTCACCATGCAGAAACTCGGGAAGAGAGTCTACATGTACTACTGGCCAGGTCAGTATACGCCATCAGTAGAGTACAATGTGGTAATTAAAATTAACTAAAACTGTGTATATATATATATATATATATATATATATATACATTAGTTCAGTAGTAGATATTTTTAAACCCTTCAACTTATTTTATTTCTCATTTTCATTTAGTTTTACTTGGATGTATTAAAATAACTAAAACTGAAATAAAAATGAATAAATATATATATAGGCATATTAAAAAAAAGACAAAAACACAAAATAAAATTACTCAAACTTTCACAAAAAAACTAATTCAAATTATTAATAAAAACTATTATACTGTAGTATCTCACATATACTAACATGAACACTTTGTGGGTCTTGAACCTCATAAAAAAATAAATATAATTTATTATTTTTCATAAATGGATCAGTGAAAGTGACATTTTTAAACCTCAGGTGGTCACAGTAAATATTATATGAGCTATTTTAATGTCTGCTTATTTGATATATTTTTTATATAAGGTTTGCAACTCCTGATTTGTGCGATATTGACTTTGGGACCAAATGTTGTTTTGTTGATATTTGTATATAGTGTAAAACTTGAGAAAGTAAATGAATAAAGAAGATGCATGTAAATGGAGATATTTTTACTGTATTCTGTAGAAAGGGTTTGAAGTAGTGTAAAAAAAAGTGACGGCTAAATACAAAATTATTTGGAGCCTATATGCAGATATCTGGCCACGCGAACTTATATATACTTGACTATTAAATCTTGTTTTTAACTGCAAAATAAACTGCTGTTAAAAAGTTTGGGGTTGGTAAGATATTATGTTTTTGGAAGAGTCTCTTATGCTCACCATGGATGCATTTATTCAATGAAAAATACAAGAGAAATATTATTATAATGTAAATATATAATAAAGTGTAAATTATTCCTGTGATCAAATCTGTGTCTTCAGTGTCACATGATCCTTCAGAAATCAGTGTAATACGATGATCTGATGCTCAATAAACATTTATGATTATTATCATTGTTGAAAAAGTTAATATTTTTTGTTGAAACTGTGACACATTTTATTTTTCAGGATTCTTTGATGAATAGAAAGTTCAAAAGAACAACATTTATTTGAAATACAATCTTTTGTAACATTGTAAATGTCTTTACTGTCACTTTTGATCAATTTAATGCGTCATTGCTGATAAAAGTAGAACAAAATGTGGCTGACCTCAACCTTGTAGTGTTCAGAATAAATAAAAGTGTTCATCACACAGAACGTCCTCCTCGTTTAATTAGTGTTTCTTTTTTAAGATCTTCTCCTGTTTCTGCTTTACATCACAACAAGCTTGATCTCTCTTTGATCTCTCTTATGCATATTAACACATTATTATGCATATAATCAACATATCACGTGTGTTTCTGTCCGCTCAGGTTGTGAAGTGACGATTCTTGGAGTCAGACCTTCGTTCTGTGAGGAATACGTGTACAATCCTTCAGAGAAGAACCTGACCGACTCCATGGAGAACGCTCTCAATGTGTTAAAGTAAGAGCACAAGCCTCCCAGAAACCAGTAGAGACGAGCTTTTCTCCACATCTCCATCTCTCTTCAGTGTGTAAAGCTCCAGTTCTTCTCTATATCAGTGTCAGTGTTTCTGAACTCCTGAAACGCCTCCATTGTAGTCTTGAGTTTCTTCCGGGAACGAACACGTCACAATATTCCTCATTATAATAATTAATGCGCAGAATAAAGGGGCGGGGCCTGGTTGAGTTAGTTAGTAGTGTGTTAAACTGGCGGTTATGGGAAGGGGCGGGACATTTCCCAAACACACTCGAAGCGCTCGACCAATCACAACACACTGCTCCAGCCGACCAATCAGAGCACAGTGTGCTTTTCAGAAGGAGGGGCTTCATAGAGACAGGAAGTGAACAGAGCGTTACTGACAGACTGG
The DNA here is from genome assembly GCF_949152265.1 of Phoxinus phoxinus. Classification (NCBI taxonomy): domain Eukaryota; kingdom Metazoa; phylum Chordata; class Actinopteri; order Cypriniformes; family Leuciscidae; genus Phoxinus; species Phoxinus phoxinus. Next base: position 34,723,019 of record NC_136887.1, on the reverse strand, counting down.
GAAGAGAGGAGCCGCAACAATGGAGAATATGAGGAAAATAATCAACATTCAAGCAGTAAAACCTGTTCTAGTCGAGCCTAGTAAGGCATAATAAGTCCTCTTTAAGTGTGTTTGTTATTACCTGATGATTTTGGTTGGGGGGTTACAGTTTAGGACCCAAGGACCAGATGTTTGAAAGAAATTGAAGAAAAGTTTTACTGAAGATAGTTTGCAGTTTAATCAGCAGCTTCAAGACTCACGCAGGAGTGTGTAGGCCACGCCGCCTACAGTTACAGAGATCACAGCAGTTATGCTCTTCACCAACGTCTCGGCGACGTCCTTGCTTCCGATTGAATGATTCTCATTGGCTAAGAACACATATAGTCTAAGCTAATTTCCACACATGATAGATAGGAGAGTATGTTGCCATTAGTCGAGATAGTTGGCGCACGATTCAGGTCTGCGGTGACCCCGGAGGTCGGAGAAAGGCGTCACACACACACACACACACACACACACACACACACACACACACACACACACACACACACACACAATCACAGTTTCTCCGAGGCTGAAGAGAGCCTGAGCTAACTATCATCAGGACAAGCTACCAAAACATACTGATAATACATTCCCTCCTCAGAAAGAAGTACAGATATTCACTTTAGTTTCTAGAGAAATACACTAAATCAGGTGAAGTCACGTATAGTTGGACCTCTGTAACCTTCACTCGTCAGCTAGAAACAGATATATGGACAACACATGTTGAGGGTCTCCTCCCGAACCCCTCTTGCTGTCCATTTTCTACTACAGAGAGCCTGTCATCTTAAAGGGGTGTTTGATTATGATTTGACTTTTCTAACTGTAGTTAGTGTGTAATGTTGTGTTTGATCATAAACAACATCTGCAAAGTTACAACACTCAAAGTTCAGAGCAAAGGGAGATATTTGCATTTACAGAAATAGTTTTTTAAGGACTACAACAAACGGCTGGTAGAAACTACACGACATTCCTCCCGGTTAGTGACATCACCAACCCTAGAATTTGCATAAACCCCGCCCCCAGAACACGATTTATAGATTATCATGACAGAATATGCTAATCAATGACTAGAAGATAACTACATATAAGCTTCATAAATTGTGTATGCGTGTGTGTGTGAGAGCAAGATCTTGAAGCTCCGCCCCCTGTGCCGGGAGCAGCAGCTCATTTGCATTTAAAGGGACAGACACAAAACGGTGTGTTTTTGCTCACCCTCAAAAAGTGACTTTAACATGATATATAAAAATATCTGTGGGGTATTTTGAGCTAAAACTTCACATACACATTCTGGGGACATCAGAGACTTATTTTACATCTTGTGAAAATGGCATTATACCCAAACCGCTTTAAACCCTCTTGCATGTAATCAAGGCCGAGATCCAGACATCAGAACCTAAAAGAAGCAGCTGGTTTACACTCACAGCAAACATACGATTAAAAGTATATTTGAATCACTCATTAAATATAGAAAATGATTATGTAGAAATGCTTATCCTTGATTATGAATCACTCATATACATGGAGCAGCAGTGGATTCATAACCACCGCCTCATCTTGATCTGAATGCATAGGTGTCATTTACACTGGGGACGCTGGGGACATGTCCCCACCACTTTTTGAAATGACTGATTTTGTCCCCACCACTTTTTGAAAGCATTTGGTTAAAATGTTCTGAAAAATCAAGCTAACCAATAAATGTTAAAGGTTTATTTGCACAAAATAAAACATGCCCAGCAGGCACAGGATATAGACTCCAACGTCTCCAACGTCAGGATAT
>NC_136887.1:34663718-34711218 GCF_949152265.1 Phoxinus phoxinus | reverse complement strand
AGTCAAGTGCCTAATTATTATTCATGAGGCAATTCTCACCCGCTCATTCGCCAACAGGCTACCGCCTACGCACCAACGGCCAATCACTCAGCGCCATTCAGCATACGTCACGGTGCGTGATTAATATTCATACACAACTCCTTTTCCATAGTAGAACTCGCAGATTCGCCACTCGAGAGGCAGCTGGGGATCTAAGCAGGACTGAGATTGCGATGGATTGACAATAAGTTATTTATTTCTCACATTTTAGACAAATCGCGGTGGATATAATGATAATATTTCAGAGTTTTTACATATTTATCTCACGTTTAAGGCTTTGTAGAGTTAAAGCCGTCGCGCGATGATGCCTCTCCGCTGTTTGTGTTCGCGTCATCGGAGCTAAACGCTCCTCGAGATGTTTTGATATATTTGAAGGATGATGCTTGTGTTTGACGGCCTTTGTGTGTGCACTTGATGGGAACATTTATGTAGGATTTGAGTTAGCAGACTTTTAAGCTGAGCCCGCTCGGGGATCTAGTCTGACTGGTCATAATTTCAGGTGCTCTTGCTGTCATTTTTAAACCGTTTAGATGCAACAGTTGCACGTGTATTTCTCGTGTTAAGCGGCTCCGGATCATCGTGTGTGAATTGAATGCACACATTGTGATGAGTGTGAACTCGAGCATGCGACCTGTCTATTGCTGTGCGCACGCGAGGACATGTCATTCCCAGCATTCCCATCATTCCCATCATCAGCAGCATCATGCGTCCTGATGGCCGAAGCTCCAGCGCCGGCAGCGGGTCTGCGGTCCTCGTCTACCCGTCTCTGGTCGTCGGTATCTCGGTTGCGGTGCTCCTGCTCTGCCAGCTCGGCTCCGGAGGACTCACTCTCACCTCGTTTTTCCTCAAACTCTTTATTTACGTGTCCTTCGCCCTGTTGTGTTTTCTGCTGGGGAGTTTCGGGCTTCTGGTGAGGAAAAGCCCCTTGAAGATCAGCAGATTCGACACCACTAAGAGACAGTCTTCGAAGCTCGCGGATCTGTTCAATAAGTTAATGGTAAGGAATAGGATTATGATGATGTCACATCACACATCTACAGACAAACAACAATCCACACTTTCTCTGTCATTGATTCAAATAATGTGACTAGATAGATAGATAGATAGATGGATAAATGAAAGAATGGATAGATAGATAGATAGATAGATATATGATGGATTTATATATAGACAGATAGATAGATAGATGATGGATAAATGAAAGAATGGATAGATGGATAGATAGATAGATATATGATGGATTTATATATAGACAGATAGATAGATAGATAGATGATGGATAAATGAAAGAATGGATAGATGGATAGATAGATAGATATATGATGGATTTATATATAGACAGATAGATAGATAGATGATGGATAAATGAAAGAATGGATAGATGGATAGATAGATAGATATATGATGGATTTATATATAGACAGATAGATAGATAGATGATGGATAAATGAAAGAATGGATAGACAGATAGATAGATAGATAGATGATGGATGGATATATAGATAGATGATGAATATATATATATATATATATAGATAGATAGATAGATAGATAGATAGATATATAGAAGATAGATAGACAGATAGATAGATGATGGATAGATATATAGATATATAGAAGATAGATAGATAGATAGATAGATGATGGATATATAGATAGATAGATAGATAGATAGATGATGGATGGATATATAGAAGATAGATAGATAGATAGATAGATGATGGATAGATATATAAATAGACATAGATAGATAGATGATGGATAAATATATATATAGATAGATAGATAGATAGATGATGGATAGATAGATATATAGAAGATAGATAGATGATGGATAGATAGATATATAGATAGATAGATAGATAGATGATGGATAGGTATATAAATAGACATAGATAGATAGATGATGGATATATATATATATATAGATAGATAGATGATGGATAGATATATAGAAATATAGATAGATAGATAGATGATGGATAGATAGATAGATAGATAGATAGATAATGGATAGATAGATAGATAGATGATGGATAGATGTATAGATAGATAGACAGATGATGGATAGATAGATAGACAGATGATGGATAGATAGATAGACAGATGATGTATAGATAGATAGACAGATGATGGATAGATGTATAGATAGACAGATGATGTATAGATAGATAGACAGATGATGTATAGATAGACAGATGATGGATAGATGTATAGATAGACAGATGATGGATAGATAGATGATGGATAGATGTATAGATAGATAGACAGATGATGGATAGATAGACAGATGATGGATAGATGTATAGATAGACAGATGATGGATAGATAGATGATGGATAGATGTATAGATAGATAGACAGATGATGGATAGATAGATAGATGATGGATAGATGTATAGATAGATAGACAGATGATGGATAGATAGATAGATGATGGATAGATGTATAGATAGATAGACAGATGATGGATAGATAGACAGATGATGGATAGATAGATAGATAGATAGATAGATGATGTATAGATAGACAGATGATGATAGATAGATAGATAGATAGATAGATAGATAGATGATGCAGATACTGCATCAATAAAAGCACAGCATTAATAACACAGTATGATCATAATCATATAAATGTAATGCTAATGTGTGTGTGTGTATATACAGTGCTATGCATAAGTTTAGACACCCATGCTAAAGTTGACTAAAAAGAGGAATAAAAAATCATCTTTTGGAAATTGAACTTAATGCCTTAATTAAAAAAAATAGGAAAAATCCAACCTTTAAGGACACCAATTTTCTTTGTGAATGAATAATGTATCGTAAATAAATAAATGTTCTTCCTTAAAATACAGGGTGCATAAGTTTGGACACCCCTATGTTAAATCCCCATAGAGGCCGGCAGATTTTTATTTTTAAAGGCCAGTTATATCATGGATCCAGGATACTCTGCATCCTGATAAAGTTCCCTTGGCCTCTGGAATTAAAATATCCCCACATCATCACATACCCTTCACCATACCTGGAGATTGGCATGGTTTTATTTCAGTTAGCCTAACCGCTGGTTTGATTTGCATTGATAGATGATCTTATGGAAAGTACTCCATGCCAATCTCCAGGTATGGTGAAGGGCGTGTGATGATGTACGGCTATTTTAATTCCAGAGGCCAAGGGAACTTTATCAGGATGCAGAGTATCCTGGATCCATGAAGTAACTGGCCTTTAAAAATAATAATCTGCCTGCCTCTATGGGAATTTAACATAGCGGTGTCCAAACTTATGCACCCTGTATTTTAAGGAAGAACATTTATTTATTTACGATACATTATTCATTCACAAAGAAAATTGGTGTCCTTAAAGGTTGGATTTTTCCTATTTTTTTTAATTAAGGCATTAAGTTCAATTTCCAAAATATGATTTTTTATTCCTCTTTTTAGTCAACTTTAGCATAGGTGTCTAAACTTATGCATAGCACTGTATATACACAAACACAGTCCTATTGTGTATTTATAATATATATACATTTATATTTTTTCATATATTAGAATGAAATAATAAACTAAACAATTATTAATGTATAGATTTTAAGTTAATTTTAAATAAATTATTACATTTTTATTTAGAAATAAATAATACATAAAATAAAATAAATTGCCAGGTTTATTGTGGTTCACTCACACAGTAAACAAAACAAGAACACAAATATTGAACTATAAAGATTCAGTGTATCCAAAGGTAAGTATTACACAATCAGAAATCCCACATCCCTGTTGTTGTGATTGTGCCGTCGATCTCGAATCACAGTCGGTGTAATAACAGCACAGAAATGAGTTTGTACAGTATATATTCATCGCAGGACGTGCAACTGTTGAAACTGCTACTCAATATGCGGGTCTTGTAATTGGGCTCTTGTGTGTGTGTGTCATGAGTCATTAGGGCTGTAAACGATTAATCGAATACAAAATTAAAGTTATGATGTGTGTGTATTGTGTATAGGCCTAATTATTTTGTATATATAAATATACACACATGCATGCATATATTTAAGAAAAATGTGTTATTTATATATAAAATAGTTATATTTCTATATAATATAAATCATATAAAATATATATGCATTATATAAATGCAAATATTTCTCAAATATATACATGCATGTGTGTGTATTTATATATATATACAAAATAATTAGGCCTATACACAATACACACACATCATAACTTTAATTTTGGATTCGATTAATTGCGATTAATCGTTTACAGCCCTACTATATATATAAATGAACTAAATTGATAACTTTTTTACAACAAAAATGAACCATCACTGAACTTACTGAAGCTGGACTGTGACGCTGTTCTCTTCTAGACACAAACTCTGTTGCAGTGTTTTCCTGTTATCTCTGTAAAGCTGCTGTGAGACACTCTGTGTTGTAAAAAGCGCTGTATAAATAAAGCTGACTCGACTTGACTTGAGTGATTGATCATCTTCTGGGTCCGCAGGGCCGGTTCTGTGTTCCTCTGCTGGATCTGGCCCAGACCAGGAGGGTCGTCGTTTCCCTCAATGTGGATAAAGCCCTTAAAGAAGGTGAGTAGTCCCAACTCAACTCCCCTACTGACACTACGCCCTGGAAGTACTCATTTTGTGAAGAAAAAGTAGATTTTGAGTGTTTAGCAGAAGAGTACACAAGCTTTGGGACACACTATCACGTCATACAATTGAACCATCGCAGGGAGTTTGATTGACAGGTGATCTGACCAATCATAATCCGCCATTTTGTCCGACAAAGCGGTCAGGAGAGTTAGTAGATTAACGTTGGAGGATTTGAGCTTGAGAAGTGGAGTTTACTCTCCGCGGTTAAAACTACATTCCTTCTGATGTTCATTCATGTTTATTTGATGCTATAAATGAACTAGAAGGAAGAGATGATCGGTTCACGAGCGGCTTTAACTGATGCGATCTGTCACACACATTAAAGAGCCACAAAACGGTATTTATTGTGTAAATTTCTTTATAAAAATGACCAAATTTGAAAGTCGAGATTTTGTTTAATATCAAAAGTAAGCTGGTCTGTGTCTGTCAGTGTCCTCTCTGCTTCACAATGTTTTTTCCAATGCGTGAGAACGTGTGTGTGTGTGTGTGTGTGTGAGAGAGAGGCGTGGCTTGTCGGACATAGCAACAGTAACTAAAGGGGGCGGGACTTTGCGAACGGTCAATTGCGCCTGTAACGGTTGCTCTCTGTCTCATCCTGTCACGTAAACTGGCCTTCACATTTAATTTAATTTAATTTCCCACTGTATCGGAGAGAAATGCAGAAGTGTGTTGATCTGCAGATCTCATATTAATGATGCTTTTAAAAGCTAATGGCAAACGGATCTTTATAAAAGTCCACATTGTTATTGCAGATGAAATATTACACGGATAACATTAAATAAATATTTGTCTATCAGGTTAAACTTTGATTAGTCACTCAAACCTTTATCTAAACCTCTCACCGTCGGTCGCGCACATCCGCCATGTTTTGTAGTTTTTAAACACTTTTAACTCATGTTTGTTGTTCCTGCTCCAAAGTGCAGTGGATTGTGGGTAATATTAGCTGTTATAATGAGCACGGATCCCATACTATACGGTATGGGACGTCTGACACACTCTCTTCAACACACTATGCTTTGGGACACACTTATTTTGATCTCACACACTGTTTAGGATGAATAGTGTGTGAACATTGAGTGTTTGATCATAAACAACATCTGCAAAGTTACAACGCTCAAAGTTCAGAGCAAAGGGAGATATTTGCTTTTACAGAAATAGTTTTTTAAGAACTACAACAAACGGCTGGTAGAGACTACACGACATTCCTCCCGTTAGTGACATCACCAGCCCTAAAATTTACATAAGCCCCGCCCCCTGAACACGATTTATAGATTATCATGACAGAATATGCTAACCAATGACTAGAATATAACTACACATAATCTACATAAATTCATCAACTAACCATTCAGAAATGTCCTGTTCTCCTACATGTTGTCACTTCTTCTCGAGTCTCTCCATCATTGTCTGACTCCGGTTTGAACATAAAAGGCTAAAAGTTTTTGAAATGTTCAGCGCGTGTGTGTGTGTGTGTGTGTGTGTGTGTGTGTGAGGTAAAAGGACACAAGCTGTTGTAGCTCCGCCCCCTGTGCCGGGAGCAGTAGCTCATTTGCATTTAAAGGGACAGACACAAACGGTGTGTTTTTGCTCAACCTCAAAAAGTGACACTTTAACATGATATATAAAAATATCTGTGGGGTATTTTGAGCTAAAACTTCACACACACACTCTTATTTTAGTTCTGACTTATTTTACATCTTGTGAAAAGGGCATTATACCACCTCTTTAAATCTTCCATTCATGGCGATCAGTTTAATAGGACAAAGAGGCTGTAAAGTGCGTCAGTCTGTCAGAGGATGATGGGAGATATCAGTCCTGTCTGTCGCAATGATGCTAGACTGAAAAACACAAGCGCTTATCTTTGCTGATGATGAAATCCTCGTCTGCTGTGAAACTAGGACGTCATGAGGGTGGAATTAAAGGGCACAAAAGATGAAACCATTTATATATATATATATATATTACTCTGATTATTAGGGTGCAGATGTTTTGTCTTCCAGTCATTGTGAGCAGGTTTTCTCTGACCTACATTCGGTTGAATAATTGAACATCCCATAATGACAAAGTGCCTTTTAAACAAAGTATCATGTGTAAATGCAAAAGGAAATCTATGTTTCTTGACACAAAAATTACAATTTTGTCATCATTTACGCACCTTTGATCACAAAAGATGATATATTTTTTGAAGAATTTTCAGGTGATCATTTATTAACTGTAAAATCAAGCTACAAAAAGGAAGAAGAAATACTATAAAAGCCCATATGCTATTAAATATTAACATTAAAAATAGTTTGCGTTTATGTTTTTGTTGTTGTTGAGTATCATATTTGGCTTTTATGGCTCATATATTAGGAAAAAAACATCTCAGCTTTATTCAGAGGCCCAAACTGAGCAAACATATGCAATTTAGTATGAAATTCTGATGCTTATAATGTAAATCAATGAGATCTATATAACAGTATAGCAGATACTTCCATAAAATGCATATAAATATCAATATCTGCCAATAATATGTCTTAGCAAGATGATATTTAATGCTTATGTTTATGATCAAAGCTCTGTAGTTTTAAACCATATAATGCCGTTCAATTATGATTGAGAAACGAACAAATAAACCTTTAGATCATTTAGAGGCCTTTTGTGTATCAAATATGAAACCGTAGGGCAGGCTTTATTGGGTTGATAAGGGTTAATGGTTTTTAATGGTTGATAATGTAACATGTTTCATTTAAGTAAAAATTTTATTAATAAATCAAATATATGCACTTACATTTTTATTTTGTATATCATATTTCTTGAGAAATTACCCATAATCAGCCATGCAATTATTTCCCAAGTCCAATGATCATTTGTGTTAATATTCTTCAAGCCTTTTGTTGATACTCAATATATATATCTTGAATTTGATGTATTTACTTTTTGGTTGCGCCAAGTTTGATGTCGGTGACATCAAACACACCATTTGTTGTTGTGTCTCTTAAAGCTACAGTATGTAATTTCTTTTGGCGCTAGGAGTCGCTAACCTCTTAGAATAACATACTGATCATATTCTAACATTTCATCATGTTGAGCTATATAACATTGACTAGTTGTATGAACATTTGCTCACCTGTCTAATAAAGCTCATGTTAGAGCGGCGTCTCTGTCGAGTGGAAGTTAGTCGCGGACGCTAGCTCTCGGACGCTAGCTCTCGGCGTCTCGAAAACACCACGCTGATATTGATCCTCGGTTTAGTTCTCCTTTTGTCCCACAGTCTGCTTGCCATGGTCCATAATGTTTGAACGAAACAACAACTAGGCCTGTCGCGATAGTCGATAAATCGATTAATCGCACGATAAAAAAAAATGACCTCGATAATTTTTCTAGCCGCGATAATTTCATTTGCATACTTGTTTGTTATCCGCGACTGAATTACAACTCTCGTTTCCTTAGCGTAGGAGAAGTGAGCCCTCTTGTCAGTTGCATTGTCTTTTGTTTGGTGAGGCGGCGCTTATCAGTCACATGGACTTTGTGTGAGAAGCGGGAGTGCTTGAGGCGACTGCCGAGTAGAGCGAAAAGACGAGACGCAAGTTGTGACATGGAATTGGTTTCAAAGCCAAACGCGACAGCTGCAGTGTGGGAGCACTTCGGATTCAAACCGAATGACCGTGGTGAACCACTTAACCTGAGCGAGCCGGTATGTCGCATTTGTTGTAAAACAGTATCGACTAAAACCGCCAGTGTTGTGCATGAACGCGTTCATATTTTCGCCGAACGCTGAAGTGAACGAATCACTTTTCATACAATGAACGTGAACGAGAGATTTTTCGAGAGAACTCATCTGATTTTTTGTACATAGCATATTTGTTAGGATTTTAGTATCATAATGATTAGGCTAATAAATGCACGCACAATTATCCGTGAACTTGATTTGAACAAATGCCTTTCAACTTGTGTGTGCAAAATTCAGAATTAAATTAATGTGCAGAAATTTGTACAAATAGAGAGTAGGATATGTAGGCCTACTATACTATAGCCATTAAAAAAAGCGCGTTTCATATTTGTTAAAATATTATAATGTTATTTTTTTTTTCCATTTATGTTGATTTATGAAAAGTGAACAGCACGACCGAGTAAGATAGGATGCGCAATATGAGACATGGAGCGGGTCATGATTTTGACCGTTGAAGTTGTTATAGAAAGCCTTTCTTTAAAGTGAATTTCGTTTTGTTTAAATTGTATCTTAATTTTAATCAATTTTTCATCAACCAATTGCCTGTATTTAATGAATAGGCCGACGAAACAAATATAACGGAGGCGCCCGCGCGCTCACTTGCGCACGTGAACTAGAGCACATCCTAACTTAACGAAACTCAGTGTATGCCTCACACAGACATGACAAATACACCAAATACACAAAGCTTGAAATGTCTTTAAACGAAATAATTCAAAACGAAAAAAGAAAAAGGCTACTCTCTGATTATGTAATCCATTATTAGGCTTTATGTGCATTTCTCTCTATAAGCGCGTTCACACAGAGATGGCGATCGTCAACTTCATCTTTGCAGCCGAGTCGACACTTTTAGAGAAAACACTTGTTTATTAATAAAAATCAATACACGTGTCACCGGATTTACAGATGCACGCACACATATTATTTTGAAATAACGAGATATTGTGTTGAAATAACATTATTATTAATAATAGCCTACATCTTTGTTAAAAGAATTTAACAAATGAACGTGAACTAGTTCATTTAGCATTTAAAAAAAAAAAGAACTATGAACATGACTAGTTCATTATCATCTGTAAACTGAGATACTGAGAGTCCATTGCTTTTATTGTTTTTGGTTGTTTTGTTCATTGTTATTGTGGATATTGAAAATGTTTTCCATTTTCAGTGTTAAATAGTCTTTGGAAATAAACGTTTATTGAATTTTGAAAGGTGTATGTGCATTATTATGCCATTATCATTATTCTAGATGAAAATGGTCTCAGATCGACAATATTATCGTTTATCGCGATAATTTCTTGGACAATTTATCGTCCAGCAAAATTTGTTATCGTGACAGGCCTAACAACAACAGCGTGAGCGCCGCTAGACGTAACGCTATTGTCCACGTCTGTCGCCATGGTTACTATGGCAGAATGAGCGGAAACCATGGTAACGCGGATATTACATCATTGACAGGCGACAAGTGAACAAATTAAACCATTATTTTAAATTTGAATTTCTCTGAAATTAAAAATCTTTGGGATATTGTAAGTACACAACAGCAGGATATATATCACACTGTGCAAGTCATTTTTGGATTTTTTTATTACAAAAATCTTACATATTGTACCTTTAATGACATGTTTAAACGTGAAGTTTAAATGAGATTTGAGATCTGCTGTGGAGGGAATTTCAGGAAGTTCCTAACACAAAGCTATTAAATAACAGTTTGTTGAGCACTATATAGATATAGTTTATGAGATATATCTCCTTTTGTGTTTAAATGGGGAAAAAAGAGAGATTTGTCATGGGAGTGAGTTTTATTTTGAGGTGAACTGTTCCTTTAAATGGTCTATTGTTTAAAGGTGAATATTGCTCAGCACACATCAGCGTCAGAGGTATTTTGTTCACCTTTGACCTCTGTCGGTCACAAGACCTCTGTGTTCCTGCGCTCGGTCTGGATTTCTCTGCTAAATCTCTGAGCTTTAGAGTCCAGGAGCCGATCGGTTCCAGATCTCGGTTCGAGTCCCACAGCAGTCTCAGAAGTGAGCCGATTATAGACTGGAGATGTATGAATGTCATTGCATTAGAATTAGATATTAAAATATCAAATCAAGTCTGAATGCCATAATATGCTCTTAAAATTCAAGGTATCAGGGCCAAAAATGCTCCTTTTGTCTCATATTTATGTAATATGATTGGCCTATAGTTAAGTAATATCACACCAGTGCTGTTTTTGTCCTGAATAGCAGGATTGCAAATGTGATATTGATTCAATAAATAAGAAGTTTATATTGTATTATATTTTAGACACAATATTGTCTCTTTTTACTCAGTTTTGCCAACGATAATATTACCTATAAAGCCAGAGCAGAACTGTTGAGCGTCTTCGAGCCACACAGCGGTGCTTCACTTCTGAATGAATCCAAGGTTGGAGCCAATCAATCGGACGAACCAATGATTCATAGAGAGTCATTTACTTAATTCCTTAATGAATCAGCCGTTTGAACGAATCAATCGAGTGAACCAATGATTCATAAAAAGAGTAATTTACTTAATTTGTGAATGAATCAGCCGTTTGAACGAATCAATTGGGTGAACTAGTGATTCATAAAGAGTCATTTACTTAATTCCTGAATGAATCAGCCGTTTGAACGAATCAATTGAGTGAACCAGTGATTTATAAAGAGTCATTTATTTCATTCCGAATGAATCAGCCGTTTGAACGAATCAATTGGGTGAACCAATGATTCATAAAGAGTCATTTACTTCATTCCTGAATGAATTAGCCGTTTGATCAAATCAATTGAGTAAACAAATGATTCATAAAGAGTCATTAACTTAATTCCTGAATGAATCAGCCGTTTGAACGAATCAATCTAAAAATGAAAATTCTGTTTTACATTTTCTCGCCCTCATGTCGTTTCAAACCTGTATGACTTTCTTTCTTTTGCAGAACATAAAAGAAGATATTTTGAAGAATGTTGGTAATCAAACAGTTTTGGTCTGTAAATATAATGAAAAAAAAAGATGGCTGTTTTAGCCTAAAATTAAGTTCACTAAATTCTATGTTGAAACAAGTACTTTTTTTTTTAAAATGTATTTTGATGATTTTCTCATTTAACAAAAGAATGACTTTAAATTATCTTTTAAGGGTAATTTCTCAGCCAAATGTGATGTGCTATTAATTTGTGATCAGCACATCATGAAATTAATTAGATTAAAAAAACATTATCGTTTGACAGCCCTAATAAATATATATATGTGTGTGTGTATATATATATATATATATGTATATATGTTTATTTATATAATAATTAGATGCATAAGATATATTATTTTTATTGTTATTATATTAATAATATATTTCTAATTCAGACACATTCACATATTTGTAAGTGGGACTTAAGTGTTCAGATACTGTGCTAAAAATAAAAATAATAAAGCTCTAGGATGCCAGTCGCTATTATTTTGTGGGTAATATTGGTTATAATCTCTCTCTCTGTCTCTTGTGTTGCTGTTTGGGTTTGAGAAAACAATCGCTGTCATTTTCCTGTTTGTCTTATTATCTGTCTCTCTGTTGGAGTGTGTGGGTGGAATGACATTATAACTCAAACCACTAACTGCATCTATCAAACATGTCTTTTACCTCCACACACACACACACACACACACACACACACACACACACACACACACACACACACACACACACACACACACACACACACACTGGGAACTTACCATTGTTTTCCAACTCTCCATTTTGTTGTTCATAATATACTGAGCTAATGATACTTTCTATTTTTACATAATCACAGCACAAAACAGGGAAAGGTTTGTGTGAGGGTTAAGACATTTATTTTTAAACATTTTTTGTTTATATGCATTCATAAGCATTTTTGTAGATTTTTTTTTTTATACTTTTTTATTTATACTACACAAAGCTTTTTGTGTCTCCATTCGAAAAAGCTTAATTTGATGAGTTGTTCTGCAATGCTTCAAATTACAGTAATTTGCTATATTTACTTAGTAGTTAATTGTTTCATGTGTTTATTATAATTCACATTTTTCTTTTTATATTTACTTTTATTTAAAGGATTAGTTCACCTCAAAATTTAAATTTCCTGATAATTTACTCACCCCAATGCCTTTCTTTCTTCAGTGGAAAAGAAATGTAAGTTTTTTGAGGAAAACATTTCAGGATTTTTCTCAATATAATGGATTTCAATCGCAACCAACATGTTGAAGACCTTTCCAACGTGATGACGTAATACGTGGCAATTATGGTTAAACAATTATGGTTAAAAAATATATCAATTAGAATTTTTGTTAGAAAATGACCGATCGTTTCACTAGATTAGACCCTATTCCTCAGCTGGGGTCGCGCAGAGCCGTTTGAAGCTGCATTGATTTGGACTTCAACATGTTGGGTGCGGTTGAAGTCCATTGTGTGTAGAAAAATCCTGAAATGTTTTCCTCAAACTTAATTTATTTTCCACTGAAGAACGAAAGACATGAACATCTTGGATGGCATTGGGGTGAGTAAATTATCAGGAAATTTTCATTTTGAGGTGATCTAATCCTTTATGTGCTGTCAAATCAAATGCATGTTTTAAAATAATATACAATGTTTTATATATTTGGAAACAATTAGGATGAAAGTTATTTAATTTTAGCAGTCTTAATTTTAAGATGACATGTATCAATATCACAAGAAGCGAGACCAAAACATAATAATGCCTGGCCTCTGTGGGCCTTCTGTATATTTAAGTTATTATTTTTCTTCTCCCTTTTTCCATTTGTTTTTCGCAGATAAATTAGCAGTGCCATTTGAATCGAATTGCGAGGTATCAAAAGAGTCCCACCCCAGCACTTATAAATGTCACACTCTCTTAGACCATGTTTCGAGCACCTCTGTCTGATCACATGACCAGGAACCGCTGCTTGTACATGACAGCTAATAGCGCTAACTTGAATGAGGAATTCAGCCTCACTCCGCGGGTGTTTCTGAAAGGCTCGTAATGAATTGTGCGGACGAATGAGATCATGATTATAATAATGAGCTTGCTTACACGGTTTGATCCCCTTAGAGCTCGTTACACTGGAGACCCTGTTACCAACACAGAGCTGACGTACAGCGCTGGTGAGCTCCGTCACAGAGGGTCCTTCATACTGACTGTGGGGTGTTTCACTCCAATACACGCGCACTGTGTTCTGCTGCTCACAAACCGCTAGTGTTGCTAGTGATAGGGTGTTCTTAGTGATTGCAAAATCAACCACATCAAAAGAGCCAATCCTCAAGTGCTCAGAGGTTTTAAATGTGTTGCTATGCAGTTGCTATGGTGTTCTAGGTGGTTGCTAGGGCGTTGCTATGTAGCTTTTAACAATTTCAGAGTGTTCTGGGCGGTTGCAAGGTGACTTCATACCAGTTTAAGTCAAAAGAGCCCACCCCCCTTAAATTCTCAGAGGTTTTAAATGATGCAATGCAGTTGCTAGGGTGTTTTAGGTGGTTGCTAGGATGTTGCTAGGTAGCTTTTTACGATTTCTGGGTGGTTGCTAGGTGACTGCATACTAGTCCAAGTCAAAAGGGCCCACCCACAAGTTATCAGAGGTTTTAAATGTGTTGCTATGCAGTTGCTAGGGTGTTGCTTGGCGGTTTCTAATAATTCTGGATTGTTCTGGGGGGTTTCTAGGAGACCGCGTACTAGTCCAAGTCAAAAACTCAATGTTCAAGTTCTCAGAGGGTTTAAATGTGTTAATATGCAGTTGCTAGGGTGTTCTAGGTGGTTTCTAAGGTGTTGCTTGGTGGTTTCATAATGATTCTACATTGTTCTGGGTGGTTTCTAGGAGACTGCATATCAGTTCAAGTCAAAATAGCCCACCCTCAAGTTCTCAGAGGTTTTGAATGTGTTGCTATGCAGTTGCTAGGGTGTTTTAGGTGGTTGCTAAGACATTGCTAGGTAGCTTTTAATGATTTAATGGTGTTCTGGGTGGTTACTAGGTGACTGCATACTAGTCCAAGTAAAAAGGGCCCACCCTCAAGTTTTCAGAGGTTTTAAATGTGTTGCTAGGGTGTTCTAAATGGTTCCTAGGGCGTTACTAGGCGGTTTCTAAGGTTTATACAGTGTTCTGGGCGGCTGCTAGCTGATAGTCCAAGTCAAAAGGCCCACCCTCAAGTTCTCAGAGGTTTTAAATGTTTTGCTATGCGGTTTCTAGTGTGTTCTAGGTGGTTGCTAAGGCGTTGCTAGGCACTTTCTTATGATTCTTGGGTGTTCTGGGTGGTTTCTAGTTGACGAAATACTAGTTCAAGTTAAAAGAGCCCACCCTCAAGTTGTGAGAGGATTGAAGTGTGTTGCTATGCATTTGGTAGGATGTTCTAGGTGGTTACTAGGGTGTTGCTATGCGGTTTCAAAATTGTCTTTCAAATGAGTCGGGAACCATAGCTGATATTTCCAACAGCTTCATTTGACACACAAATAGAAATGAGAAGTTGAGAGCATTGCATTGTGGGAAACCGTAGCTCTATTTTATAGAGCCGAATGTACAGTATTATGTCAATACAGATTCCATGCATTCAGAATATTTTACATACTATATGTAAATAGTACGAGTAGTAAGCGATTCTCTGTTGTGTGTGAATCAGACTCTCCAGCATGTTTTGGTGATGATGATGTGATAATGAATACGTCTGCAGTGCAAACGCTGGTTGTTATCAGACTCCCTGCTGTATGCTTATTTATTTTTACGCACAGATGACAAAGTCTCATCAGCGCTAACGTCACGCGGCGTAAACAAACAGTGTGTTTGGCATCCAGCTTGACTCATATGTGCTGTCAGAATCCGATAAACGGACCAGAAGAGAAACTAGAAAGGATGCTTTATGCCTGTAGTAGTTTGTTGTTTTCTGGACCACATTGATTCGAGCTTTAAATAATTAAAGACACTGTTTCTCTCATGTTGTATTTATAGCAAAGCTGTGCTTCCTGTGAACAACCTGAATGACTCAACTGTCTCATTATTTATTTATTTATTTATTTGGTGAGATTTAGTTCATGGTTGTTTAGTCCATGATCAGCGAAACCACAATAGCAGTCTTATGATAGACGTTATTATTGAGTGTCAAACGTGGAGAGAGTTATACTCAAGTTTAAAGGTCAGCGGTTGAGATTTGTGGGATATTTTCATTGGATGACCAGAGGAAGATTAATAACTTATTTAATTTTTATGTCTTAAAGGTCTCTGGCAATGTTATTTAAATGTGTATTGAAATTGTATTATAATTGTATTAATATTTAGAATATATTTATTTTCCATACATTTTTGTTTAATTTATTTGTTTAATTTTTTTTTTTTCAGTTTTAGTTCATTTTAGTTTTTATTCATTTCCAGTTAATAATTTTAGTGCATCAAATTAAACTTATTTCAGTTTATTGCCAAGATAATATTTGTGATTTTCGTCACGTTTAAGTTTAACTAATATTGATTTTTTTTTATTTTATTTCAGCTTTATTTCAATTTATAATTTGTTTTAAATAGTTTTAGTTAATGATAATAACCCTGGTCTGTGAAATGTGGCATTAAGACTAGAATTTTTGCCTGTTTTATCGTTCACCAGGTGAAAATTTCAATATAAAAGTAGTTTATATTCCAAATCTACTGAAGTCATTCAATAGCTTTATGTGAAAAAAACAGACAGTTGCTAGA
Organism: Phoxinus phoxinus; assembly: GCF_949152265.1. Taxonomy (NCBI): domain Eukaryota; kingdom Metazoa; phylum Chordata; class Actinopteri; order Cypriniformes; family Leuciscidae; genus Phoxinus; species Phoxinus phoxinus. The sequence goes on along the minus strand of NC_136887.1, from coordinate 34,695,127 downwards.
GTGGTCTAGGTGGTTTCTATGGTGTTGCTAAGCAGTTTCTAAGGTTCTGAGTGGTTGCTAGGTGATTGAATACCAGCCCAAAATAACCCACCCTCAAGTTCTCATAGATTTTAAATGTTGCTGTGCAGTTGCTAATGTGTTTTAGGTGGTTTCTAGGGTGTTGCTAGGCAGTTTCTAAGAATTTTAGGCTGTTCAGAGTGGCTGCTTGGTGATTGAATACTAGTCCAAGTCAAAAGAGCCCACCCCCAAGTTCTCAGATATTTTGTGATGCTGTGCAGTTGCTAGGGTGTTGCTAGGCAATTTCTAAGGATTATAGGCTGTTCAGAGTGGTTGCTAGGTGCTAAAAAATCAAGTCAAAAGAGCCCACCCTCAAGTTCTAAGAGGTCTTAAATGTGTTGCTGTGCAGTTGCTAGGGTGTTCTAGGTGGTTTATAGGGCGTTGCTAGGCGTTTTCAGGTGGTTGCTAGGTTATTTAATACTAGTACAAGTCAAGAAAGGCCACCCTCAAGTTCTCAGATATTTTAAATGTGATGCTGTGCAGTTGATAGGGTGTTGCTAGGCAGTTTCTACGGATTATAGGCTGTTCAGAGTGATTGATAGGTGATTAAAAATAGTCCAAGTCAAAAGAGCCCATCCTCAAGTTCTCAGAGGTTTTAAATTTGTTGCTCTGCAGTTGCTAGGGTGTTCTAGGTGGTTGCAAGGGCGTTGCTAGGTGTTTTTGGTGGTTGCTAGGGGACTGCATACTTAGTCCAAGTCAAAAGAGCACACCCTCAAGTTCTCAGAGGTTTTAAATGTGTTGCTCTGCAGTTGCTAGGGTGTTCTAGGTGGTTGCAAGGGCGTTGCTAGGCGTTTTTGGTGGTTGCTAGGTGACTGCATACTTAGTCCAAGTCAAAAGAGCACCTGAGTAATCTGTGCCGGTCTCATTGGCTCTCTCAGACAGGATGAGTGTATGAAACCGCACGAGTCTGCAGGTTTCGGTGACTCTCATGAATCACAGGTCTTGTTAAACCGAACGAATGAAGCGGTTTCTGATCTTTCACTGTGACTCAGAGAACTGAAGAGCCTGACACTCCCTCCTGTGTCTGAGCACGGCTGGCTGTCAGATTTATGAATTGAGTAAATTAGATGTCATTTCATCCTCTTTAGCGATGTTAGACAAATAAATAATCACTTGAACAAACATGAACATTGTCATTATTTACTCGCCCTCGTGACGTTCTAGAATTATATAACAAAGCTCTGCAGAACACAAAAGGAAAAGCTAAAGTTCGATTATGTTATCTTTCTTGTTGCACTTTTCCATTCAATTACAAAGAATGAATCATTGTTTGAATCAAATTGAGTCGGATCTTTTAAGTGAGTCGGTTGATTCGGTTCACAATGCAGTGATTCACCATCACACTGATCTGGTTCTTGAGTTCAGCGACCCGTCCGTGAAGTTTGTTCACTGGAGGAACGTAATCCGTGAATAACGACTTTTTCACGAAGTTTGGTTAGTCCTTCAATCTGAAATCTCAGTTTATTGGAGAAATATTTGATTTAAACTGCTTAATAATAAAAATTTTACGAGCAACCTAGCATCTTTGCAGCAAGTTTTTTTTTTTTTTTTTTACTTTATATCTGTTTTATTTATTTATTTATTTAAACTTTATTATATATTTTATTTACTTTTTATTATATATTTGTTATTATATTTCTATTCTTTTATTTAGTATTGTATTCATTTCTATTATTTTTATTTTATTTTTTATTTTTTTACTTTATATCTGTTTATTTATTTTATTTTATTTGTATTATATATTTAATTTTATTTAATTTTTATTAAATATTTGTTGTTATATTTCTATTCTTCTATTTAGTATTGTATTCATTTCTATTATTTTTATTTAATTTTTTTACTTTATATCGGTTTTATTTATTTATTGAATTTTTATTATATATTTTATTTAATTTTTATTATATTTGTTATTATATTTCTATTCTTTTATTTAGTATTGTATTCATTTCTATTATTTTTTATTTTATTTTTTATTTTTTTACTTTATATCTGTTTTATTTATTTAATTTAATTTGTATTATATATTTTATTTTTATTATATATTTTTATTATATTTCTATTCTTTTATTTAGTATTGTATTCATTTCTATTTTTTTTTAACTTTATATCTGTTTTATTTATTTAATTTGTATTATATATTTTATTTATTTTAATTTTTATTATATATTTGTTATTATATTTCTATTATTTTATTTAGTATTGTATAAATTTCTATTATTTTGATAAAAAACATTTTTTAATTTGCTATACCGGTAAATAGTCTTTCTTGCATTGTGACAGAATTGCTCAAGTTCTCCGGCTTGCGTGTTTTCTGCCGTGTCACTTGATAAGAGGAAGGCGCCTGAAGGAAACGGCATGGGAACGGGTTCCGCATCACTTCCTGTTGCTCAGCTGGGGAAAGTCAGCACATTTTATGAGGTCACTGTGACTATAAATAGCTGGGAGGAAAAATGCCTGCAAACCAAGTGTTCAGAAACTGCTGCACAAAGGGTGTCACTGTCACTCTCGATTTGTGTGTGTGTGTGTGTGTGTGTGTGTGTGTGTGTGTTCAAGCGCCATAAGAGGACTGTAGTCTGCAGTCGTTGGTAATCCTCTGGTAGTGGCATCACATTCATGCCATCTGCCGTTGTGTGTGTGTGTGTCTGTGTGTGTGTCGTCTCGAAGTATTTGAGAAGTGGCTTGTGTGATTTTTTTGTTTTTTTTTGCAGGTTTAAAGTCATCATAAATGCAAAATTTACAATGCTAATTTTTTTCCCGATGGAATATTGCAGTGTTTATTACGGTATAAATTATTTATGGGTGCACATCATTATTGGTTTAATAATCTTAAATCAGAATAAGTTCCTCTCGCAGCGTCTCTTCTCTTCTCTGAGGATGTGGGCGGAGCTATAATCTGTCACTCACATGAGATCAGCCAATAGCAAACCACAACCATCCAATCAAATCCTCACAGACAAAATCAAGCCCCGCCCAATAAAAATTTTGAGCATATAATTCTATATAAAAGGTATATTTTAATATTTTTTAAAATTTTGTACAAATATTACGTGTGTATATATATATAATATTTTAACAAAATGTGAAAATTGTAAAATTTTGTAAAAATATAATGTGTGTGTATATATATATATATATATATATATATATATATATATATATATATATATATATATATATATATATATATATATATATGCGTAATATTTCAAAATTGTATGTGTGTATATATATAATATTTTAACAAAATGTGAAAATTTTTACATTTTTGTAAAAATATAATGTGTGTGTATATATATATATATATATATTTATGCGTAACATTTCAAAATTGTATATATATATATATATATATACACACATACAATTTTGAAATATTATGCATATATATATATATATATATACACACACACACACATACAATTTTTAAATATTATATATATATATACACATACAATTTTGAAATATTATGCATATATATATATATACACACACACACAATTTTGAAATATTATGCATATATATATATAAACACAATTTTGAAATATTATGCATATATATATATACACACACACATCATTTTGAAATATTATGCATATATATATACTAGGGGTGTGCGATATTACGATTTTTGATCGTGGACGATTAAAATGTCTCCACGATCTGCTTTTGAAGAAATATCGTAGGATCGTGCATTTTATCAGTTTGCATTTCTGGCGCCTCCGTCTCAACATACTGTACAGCGCGACGTATATTCACATAAAATGCAGAGGAACGGGACACTGTAGTTCATAAAAATGTATTATTTGCATGTGCTTTAAAGCCTTGCCGGTTAAACATGTCATTTGCTGCTGATGCGCTGTTCTAACGAGCGCTTTTCTGAGCGCAATAACGTTACACCCGACGACGCGCACATGCACTAAAAGCCTGTCTAACAGCGCCTGTTACTGGACTAAGTTATCTTTCGAGTCTTGTTGCTCTAATACTGTCAAATACACACAAGGTTTACATAAACAAAGTTGGTTATGTCTAAAGTGAAAGAACAGTAGAAAAAATTAAGAAAAAATCTGCTTGTCAAATGCGTGTATATTAGACTCGTTGCGCGCAGATCTTAAAGTGACAGTAGCCCTAATAGTAAACTTGCATCCGCTTGTCCTTAAAGGGACAGTTACCCAAAAATAAAAATTATGTCATTATTTACTCACTCTCTAATGTTGTTCCAAACCTGTATTAATTTATTTATTGTGCTGAACACAAAAGAAGATATTTTGAGGAGTGTGGCTAACCGGGCGGTTGCTGGTCCCCATTAATTACCATAGTAGGAAAAAACTATTATTAAGTCACTGGGGTACATCAACTGTTTGGTTACCTACATTCCTCCAAATAACTTTTATTTTCAACAGAAGAGGGAGACTTATTCGGGTTTAAAGCGGCTTGAGAGAATTAAAATTTTTGGGAGAACTATCCCTGTTAATAAAACAACAAAATACAAAGAGCATCTCACTCACTCTCAGAGGTGGGTAGAGTATCCAAAAACTGTACTCAAGTAAAAGTACAAGTACTTCTAGAAATATTTACTCAAAGTAAAAGTAAAAGTAACAATCTTAATAGTTACTTGAGTAAGAGTAAAAAAGTATCCAATGAGAAAACTACTCAAGTAGTTAGTTACTAGTTACTTCGGATCATAGGCCGATATATATGATATATATATAAAACATGATATTATTTAGATATTTTTTATTTAAATGACTATTATTATCATAATTAGTATCCAATGAGAAAAGTATCCAATGAGAAAACTACTCAAGTAGTTATTTACTAGTTACTTCGGATCATAGGCCGATATGATATATATATAAAACATGATATTATTTAGATATTTTTTATTTAAATGACTATTATTATCATAATTAGTATCCAATGAGAAAAGTATCCAATGAGAAAACTACTCAAGTAGCTATAGTTAGTTACTTCGGATCATAGGCCTATATGATATATATATAAAACATGATATTATTTAGATATTTTTTATTTAAATGACTATTATTATCATAATTAGATAGGCTATCTTTGCCACAAAAACAGAAGAGACAAGCATTATTTCTGCCATCTGTAGCCCGAAAATCATTGCCTGTCCTTTGGTTTGTATAATAGTAACTTATACAACTACAGTTGGATTATTAGACAATGTCGAAATATAGTGAATCTGCAGAGTTTTGCATTTAAAGGCATGTAAAGGGAAACATTGACACAGAGAAGAAAGAGTTAAAACTCTTCACATGTGCTCGCGCTGACCGCTACTGAACATCTGAACACAAACGACGATCAAACGCACATCGACGGATCTTCTTCTGTCTGTTCTCCAAAATGTAATCAAATGTATATTTCTGCAAGCATGTTTAAACTGGTCAACAGTGTCTAAGGCAGGCAAAGGCATTCGTTTTCAAGTTGAGTTGGCACGCGACTGCGCAATACACACACATTACCGCGGGATGGCGGGTGTTCATTTCATATGTGGACAATGGTAGCTTATTTATTGTATAAAGTAATGTATATGTCCAAAAAAAACGGGGAATGTCATACTTTGAAGTAGTGCTATCATATCGTAATAATCTGTTTGGTTGTATAATGTATTACCTGAATGAAATTAAATCGAATATCGTCCTGTGGAACGATATTCGTTCCACAGGATATATCGTCCTCAGCATACGAAGATAATAGAGATCTTCATCGCTGGCAAAAATTATGCATTTGCAGATTTGCGTTCACTTGACTGTACTGTAGGTCCACAGCCACTTCATCCAACGCTCTTGATGTTCTTAAATCTTCCTGTTACGACTCCGAGTCGAGTGTGAATTGAAAGCGCTTCAGACGATTCAGTGCGTGCAGGAAACTGAACAGATCATACAAACTGATTCGCGAACCGATTTAGACTGATCTGCCCACTTGTTTGATGAAGTCTTTGAACAGAATCGACTCAAAAGAGTGATTCATTTGTGAATTGAGCATCGCTCATGCCCAGAAAAAAGATACTGCGCGCTTGGAATAAACTACGCATTTAACAACACGTATTGCATTAAAATAAAGTAACGAGAGGAACATCGCTCAACGTAACGAAGTAAAAGTACCGTTTTTTTATTAGAAATGTACTCGCGTAAAAGTAAAAAGTACCCACATTTAAATCTACTCTTAAAAGTACAATTTTTCCCAAAAAATACTCAAGTAAATGTAACGAAGTAAATGTACTTCGTTACTACCCACCTCTGCTCACTCTTGACTGAGAACATTAATAGTAGCTTTAATAAGAATCAATGTAAAATTTATACAGTGAAGTCGATGTTGTGTTTTATTTTCATATTTGTTCATTTAATTACTTTCTTCAATGCTGTTAAATACACCTGTAGCTAAAAAAAATAGAGCACTGTTTATTTAATTTGTATATTAAGTTGTGTATGTGTATCTTTGTTCTTAATTTTTAATAACAAAGAAAATGACAAAGATTTTTTTATCTTCGCCACTTTGGCCTAAATATCTGCCATTCTTTTTTATTTTATATGTTGTTACCTAAGGCTTTGTTTTTAAAATAGGGACATTAGTTTGGCTGTGATGCTCAGTCACTTGCAAAATAGTAAAACCAACATGAAAAGGAATCGTGATAAAATCGTGAATCGTGATTTTCCTGAAAAAAATCGTGATATCATATTTTTGCCATATCGCCCACCCCTAATATATAAACACACACAATTTTGAAATATTATGCATATATATATATACACACACAATTTTGAAATATTATGCATATATATATACACACAATTTTGAAATATTATGCATATATATATATATATATATATATACACACACACATCATTTTGAAATATTATGCATATATATATATATATATATACACACACGTAAAAAAAATTCATTCATTGTAGTCCATTCATTCTGACTGAAATACAATTTTACTCTATACAAATATTTTACTTGATAAGGATGATGGCAATTAGCAAAATGATGAGCATTTGTCTGAAAAATCATTATGATTTTGAATATGTTTGTGAAGTGAAGCCAGGATTGCTATATACACCAGTAACACCCGCCTCTGTGTGCAGTGTTCGACTACAGCTACCGGGACTATATTCTGTCGTGGTACGTGCCGCTGAGCCGAGACGAGGGCCAGCTCTACCAGATGCTGTCGGAGGACTTCTGGGAAATGACCAAACAGCTGCGCGTGCGTCTGTCCGAGGTGGACGTGGTCAACCTGGTGTGCAACGACACGGTCAAGACCCTCCACACACACTTCTGCGACCTCAAAGCTGCCAACACACGGTGAGACACACAACACACCAGACTGACCAGCAACATCTTTACAGAATGTTCATTATCATATCAATGCAGATTCTGTTCGCTGGTGTGTTCTCTGCATGCATTATTATCTATTGCTAATCTCAAAATGACTAAACATATTGATTATGATTTGACTTTTCTAACTGTAGTGAGTGTGTAATGTTGCTGTTTGATCATAAACAACATCTACAAAGTTACAACACTCAAAGTTCAGAGCAAAGGGAGATATTTGCTTTTACAGAAATCACTTTTTAAGAACTACAACAAACGGCTGGTAGAGACTACACGACATTAGTGACATCACCAACCCTAGAATTTGCATAAGCCCCGCCCCCTGAACACGATTTTGTCTGACTCCGGTTTGCACATATAAGGTTAAACGTTTTTGAAATGTTCAGTGTGTGTGTGTGTGTGTGTGACCCCTTGTTTTACACAAAACATCACACACACTTACACACTTGCCTGCATTATTCCATTACACACATTCTTACACACTCTTTCTCTCTCAGTGTGTGTGTGTGTGTGTGTGTGTGTCTCTGTGTGTGATGGCTGTAGATGCAGTATTGAGCATATCTGCCCACCGTGTGTGTGTGTGTGTTTGTGTGTGTGTGTGTGTGTGTGTGTGAGAGATTGTGTGTGTGATGGCTGTAGATGCAGTATTGAGCATATCTGCCCACCGTGTGTGTGTCTCTCTCTGTGTGTGTGTGTGTGTGTTTGTGTGTGTGTGTGTGTGTGTGAGAGATTGTGTGTGTGATGGCTGTAGATGCAGTATTGAGCATATCTGCCCACTGTGTGTGTGTGTGTGTGTGTGTATGTAAGATTGTGTGTGTGTGTGTGTGTGTGTGTGTGTGTGTGTGTGTGTGAGAGATTGTGTGTGTGATGGCTGTAGATGCAGTATTGAGCATATCTGCCCACTGTGTGTGTGTGTGTGTGTCTCTCTCTGTGTGTGTGTGTGTGTGTGTGTCTCTGTGTGTGATGGCTATAGATGCAGTATTGAGCATATCTGCCCACCGTGTGTGTGTGTGTAAGATTGTGTGTGTGTGTGATGGCTGTAGATGCAGTATTGAGCAAATCTGCCCGCCGTGTGTGTGTGTGTGTGTGAGTGAGTGATGTGGATGCAGTAATGAGCATATCTGTGTGTGTGTGTGTGTGTGTGTGTGTGTGTGTGTGTGTGCGCGCGCGTGTAAGAGTGTTTGTGTGTGTGTGTGTGCGCGCGCGTGTAAGAGTGTTTGTGTGTGTGTGTGTGTGTGTGAGTGAGTGATGTAGATGCAGTAATGAGCATATCTGTGTGCGTGTGTGTGTGTGTGCGTGTGTAAGAGTGTGTGTGTGTGTGTCAGCGATCGATCTGCACAGCTCATTAGCTGAGTGGACACACGTCTTCTGTTGCCTCTTTCTTCCTCTCATCTGTCTTCACCTGTCTCTCTATTCCTCTAATATCTCATGCATGATCTCACCTTCTGATGTGATCTCTTACTTTTTCTACATTTTAAATGCTTTATTGGTGTGATTGAATATTGTATCACTAAATAAATTAAACAAGTAAGATATTATTTTCTTTCTCTTGCAGTTTAATTTTTTCAGAGTGCTTTATTGGCATGATTATTTTGCACATTGCCAAAGAAGAAGAAAAAAAATAGTATAAAATTAAAATAACACAAAACCTATAATATAGAATATATTGAAAATCTATTTAGAATGAAAAATAAAATAAACTAAATAATAATTAAACTTTTTTGCTATTTAAATTTTTCCAGAGTGATTTATTGGCTTGATTGTTTTGCATATTGCTGAAGGAATTTTATTTATTATATATATATATATATATATATATATATATATATATATATATATATATATATATATATAAAAAAAAAATTTTAAACCAATAATATAATTTAATATATACCGGTAATTAGGTTTAAAAAAAGTTATACATTTTTTGCTTGTTTGGCATGATTGTTTTTCATATAGATACAGAAGAAAAATAAAGAAAATTAAAATATCATATCATACCATATAATAATATATCGTACATCATATTGTATATTATCTCATATTATCTCATATCATATCGTTTATCAAATCTATCATATCTCATATCATATATAATTTCATATATATCATATAGATATGAATTACTGCTCCATTGTCATGATTGTTTTAATGTAACTGTGTGTGTGTGTGTGTGTGTCCAGGCTGGAGGAAGATCCCCGTGCGTTCCCGCTGCACGCGTGTCTGAGGAGTCCTGACGAGGAGTTGTGTTTCCTGCGCTGTTGTGCTCGTCTGCTAATGCTACGCCTGCTCCCCGTACGCGACGCCCGGTCCCGCAGCCTGCGCCTCCTGCTGGTGGAGGTCGTCGCTACTAAAGGTGACCTGGATCTCTGCTCATTCTGTGCTTGTCAGAAGAGATGCAGCATGTGACCGTTCTCAGCCGATACCGATAGCCGATTATTCAGAATTATAAAACGTTTAGTTCCAGTCCTTGACTCTGATTGGCCAATAGCTGAGTTTTATTCACGATGAAACACGGCTGTGACCGCTTCACCCAACGGTTCTGTGCATCACTACACAACACCCCTAGCAACCGCTCTTAGCAACATAAACACATGTTTGTTCTCAGTGATATTGTTCATTGAAGCTTATAGAGTATTGTGAGAGATCGAGTAAGCGAGTGAACTGCATTTACAGTATATATAGCATCTCCTTCAGCTCAGTCCTGTATTCAGGATAAAACATCCGTTTGAATGTCCGAATGCTGAGAAATCTTGTCCTTTTAACATTTTTAAGGGGTTTTCTGTGTCCTGACACGCTAGTCATTTGACAGTTGCGTCTTTTCATCTCTGTGTTCACAACAAGTTTCAGTCTTTTCAATATAAATATAAAAGTCTTCTCTACTGACCGACTCACTCATAAACACAGTGTTTGCCGCCATCTAATGGAGAAATAATGTGTGTAACTTCTGTTGCTGTTCACGGTCAGGGACTATTTTTTCCAGCGGAAGGAAGGCTTTTAGTGATTTTACTTCATGAAAGTGGCATTGCTGCATATTTTTTGGCTTTAATATTTGTATTGTGTGGTAACCGTTATAAAACAATAATGTACTCAAGGTTAGTGCTGTATATAATGTTTAGTATAGGTACAAACTACAGATCTGGCAACCCCGGCTTGAACTACGGGTGATTCATAGAGATAAATAATGCCTGCGTTCATGTAGTTTTTAACTGTTAATGCGTCATTGTCGCGAAATTCAATACGAGATGTTTTGATTGACAGGATATAATCGGCACTGATCATTGGCTGTTTTTAAACAATGTGATAGTGAAAATAGCTTTTATTGGCCGATGCATCGGTGCATCTCCACTTGTCAGTACAACGTGACCTCGGATTCTTGGGTAGAAGTCATTTAGAATTTGCATTAAAATCTTCAAAACATCATATATTGGCGCTTTTCCACTGCATGGTACGGCTCGGTTCGGCTCGGTACGGTTCGACTCGGTGCGGAACGGTTCGGCTCGCTTCGCTTTTCCACTGCGTGGTACGACTCGACTCGGTACGGCACGGTTCGGTTCGCTTTGGCTCGGTTGCTTTTCCACTGCAGTTAGTACCGCTTCAAAGTGGGTGGGACTGATCGTTAATAGTTGCCGCCTCTACTGGCTCGGTAGTCACTTTAGTTTTTTTAATTTGTCCCTACACTGTTTGTAGGTCCGGTGGTAGCCGTGTGTGGCTAAGAGCTGTGCTACTTCCGCTCCTCGGCAACCAACGAGAGGAACGTCTGCACCTCGTCCACTGACCACGATTCAGCCATTTCTTGTTTGATATTTTTGTTAACTTCTTTTGTCAAGTAAATACTCTAAAAACAGGTGCTACCGCGTTGGCTGTTGTCTGGCTATTTAAATCTAGCGGGTTTAGTGTCTCGTATCGCAAATACAATGACGCTGAAGTGACGATTCTGTCTGACCAATCAGGGATCTGCAGTGTTTTCACGTCACATTTAGTATCGGTACGGTACGCTTGGAACCTCAACAGAGGTGGTACCATTTAAAGCGAGCCGAAGCGAGCCGTGCCGTACCGTACCATGCAGTGGAAAAGCGCCAATTTGTGACCCTGAACCACAAAACCAGTCACATGGGTCAATTTTTTTAAATTGAGATGTATACATCATCTGAAAGCTGAGTAAATAATCTCTCCATTGATGTGTGGTTTGTTAGGATAGGACAATATTTGGTCGAGACACAACTATTGTAAATCTGGAATCTGAGGAGCAAAAAAATGTAAACATTGAGAAAATCTCCTTTAAAGTTGTGCATTTATGTTCACGATTGTGCTGCATTCACTCACAAAAATACATGTTTTATATATTTACGGTAGGACATTTACTAAATATCTTCATGGAACATGATCTTAATATCCTCATGATTTTTGGCATAAAAGAAAAATGGATCATTTTGACCCATACAATGTATAGTTGCTATTGCCACAGATATACCCGTGCAGCTCCAGACTGGGTTTCATTTATAATCAATGAATGCAAGACGCATCTGCCATTTAACATCCTGTGTGCCGTTAGCTCTCATTGTTTTATGACACAAGTTTATTACATTTACATTTATGCATTTGGCAGACACTTTAATCAAAAGCGACTTGCGTAGCATGGGAGGTGAACTCATGACCTTAGCATGGTTTGTGTTATAAACATATTATATTATATTACAACACTGCAAAAAAATGCTTTTCTTACTTAGTATTTTTGTCTTGTTTCCAGTCCAAATATCTAAAAATTCTTAAATCAAGATGCATTTACTAGATGAGTAAAATTACATAAGATATTAAGTCTTGTTTTCTGGGGAAATAAATCAAAATTAAGTGAGTTTTTGCTTAAAACAAGCTAAATTATCTGCCAATGGGGTGTGAGAAATAATCTTGTTTCTGTTTGAATTAACATTATTTTTCTGACCCCATTGGCAGATAATTGCGCTTTTTTTAAAGCAAAAACTCACTTAATTTTGACGTAATAGACTTAATATTTTATGTAATTTTACTCATCTAGTAAATGCATCTTGATTTAAGAGTTTGTAGATATTTGGACTGGAAACAAAACTAAAATACCAAGCAAGAAAAGCATTTTTTGCAGTGAAGGTATTTAAATTTCAAATAAATGCTGTTCCTTTGGACTTTCTATTCATCACAGAATCCGGATATTAGCATCAATTATTTTAGAATACAAGAAAACGATGTATTTCTATTTGTTTGTCGTAACTTTCCCCCGATGTGCTGCAAGAAGACTTTGATAAGTAGAAATGATTTGCTTTCATGGATCAAAATGAGATTTGGTGCTCATGATATTTCCCGTTCTCACAGAACAAAAGCTTTCATTCACTGAGCGTATCATCGCTGGAGAATTAGATTTGAGGAAGGTCTTGTTTTTGGCTCGAGCTTCAGTGTCTCGACTGCACGACTGGACTGGACTCGAGCTGATGGTCAGATGTGTTCTTCAATGCTGCTCTTGTGGAAGAACTCATGAAACAATACTGCAGTTTTTTTTACAAATCACAAAATTGATTCCTGGATCTTTTCTATGAGCACCAGATGTGTGATTGTAATTGCCTTTGATTTGCCATGAAATTGCTAATTACATCTATTATTGGAGACAGACAGACTGAGAGACTGAGACATGATGGATTACTGCGGGATATTAAAGTGCCACTATTATGCTTCTTTTTTTTACATTTCCTTTCATGCGTGAATATAAAAGGTAAATGGACTCATTGTGTCCTAAAAGAAAGAAGTGATTCTGAACTGAAACGAGTCGTCAGTAATTCCACTCTCACTTTCTATGTAGTTTCGTAGCAAATTTGCATAATGTCAGCCTGTGGTCTTGATTGGCTGAACAGCGTCTCTTAGCTCCGCCCTCAAACACTAGCCCCGTTCACTTCCGGCGACACGAGCGACAGAATGTGGGCGTGTCAAGCAACGAAAAACACTTTTATGCAAAAATGTATGCAAATGAGAAGCGATTATCGCGAGCGACAACCAATAGGAAAGAAGACCGTCAGTGGAGCTCACGTCAGCGTCTCGAGTTCGAGGGCGATTTGGTTCGTGTTGTTCGTGTCGAGAAGACGCTGTGTTCTGAGATTGATACGGTAAAACCCACGCCATCGTCACTGTTCGTATCACTGTGATCAAGAGCTGAGATTCAGATATGATAATGAGCGTTTGCTTTCCGACCAATCAGAGCAGAGCAGCTCTCAGAGAGGCGGGGCTTAGAGAGACTGAATCTTTGATGGAAGCGTTTCAGAGACTGAGAGAAAGAGCTGGAGATTATGAGGACATTACAGTGGTTTAGATTTAGATGAATGTGAAGCTGTTGTAGGAGACTCTAAAATAACATTAGGAGCCTTTAAAATAGCATAGTAGGGACATAAAATTAAAGTTTCAAAGCAGTTTACCTTTGTTAGTCTCTGATCTGTACAACCTTTCATGGTCAAAACCCTACATTTGTTCTTGTTCAAGTCAAATTCTGTTTATGAGTTTAAATCTAAATTGAAATCTTTTTGGCTTTTTAAATTTTGTATGTTTAATTTGCTGATTTTATTTTGTATTGTTTCCTTTCGTTGTTTTATCTTATTTGTACAGCACTACGGTTGAACTGCTGTTGTGTTTATCAGTAATAAAGAAATTAAAAATACAAACTCAAAAGAAGCCGTTTCACTCGGGTATACAGATGATTAATTAAAAAATGAGAATATGGTGCAAAAGTTCATTTATTTCAGTAATTCAACTTAAAAGGTGAAACTAATATATTATATAGACTCATTACATGCAAAGTGAGATATTTCAAGCCTTTATTTGTTATAATTTTGATTATTATGGCTTATGAAAACCCCAAATTCAAAATTAGAATATTGTGAAAAGGTTTTATATCAAAATAAAGGCAATAAATAACAAATAAAGGCTTGAAATATCTCACTTTGCATGTAATAAGTCTATATAATGTACTAGTTTCACCTGTACAGTACGTCTCTAATGAATAGGGAAGAAAAGACGAGCGCAACTTCCGTTTCATGACAACTTTCTAAGATTAGTGTCTATAAAAATATCATTTTCTGCCCCTGTCTTCAGGATGCAGCTGCTAGATTAACTTCTGACCGGTGTGTTCCTGTGGTTAAACTGGGGGAAGTGTTCACATCTGCGTTCTCAGGCGGAGGAGAGGCTCACAGAAGCCGGATCGGTTTGATTTTATACGCATTATCATTAGCTCTGTTCCAAGACTTCGTGAGATGCCCTTACTACTGCTTTCTTAGGCAAAGGAAACCTTAATAAAATACTGAGCTTTTCATTGGCCGAAACTTCATATCTGTCACATTAGAGAAATGCATGGGAGAATTTGACTCTGAATTGATTACGGTAGATTTTGACATGTTGCCAAGCAAACAGTGCAATGCTTTAAGCAAATGCTGCATTGGGTAAAATAGTCAATTTTAATCAAATATATTCAAATTAAAGTTAAAATGTATTTGTATCGCACATTTAAAAACTACCACAGTTCACCAAAGTGCTTAACAATGTCAGGACACACACACACACACACACACACACACACACACACACACACACACACACACACACACACACAGTAAAAAAACACAGTAGAGAATGGCACAGTATCAAAACTCAACTCAAAATGAAAGCTAAGGAATACAGGTGGGCCTAAAGCAACGTATAAGCAATATTATAAATACGATTTTTCTGCGTTTTCACATAATCAAATGCATGCTGTCTTCTATATAGAGCTGGGAAGTATGATTGTTTTTAATTAATCATTTATTCAAATGATTCACTGATTAATTTAAGTGTGTGCGGCAGGGTTATTATCGTTAACTAAAACTATTAAAACATTTCTGTTAATTGAAATAAAGCTGAAATTAAAAATATAAATATTAGTTGGAAAACCTTAAACTAAAGAAAAAAATTAGAAATGTTCCCTTGGCCATAAACTAAAATGATATTAAGTTGAAGCACTGAAAGAAAAGTTACTCTTTTGGCGTAGATGCACTTTTATGATGGACAGATGCACTTTTATGATGGACAGATGCACTTTTATGATGGATAGATGCACTTTTATGATGGACAGATGCACTTTTATGATGGACAGATGCACTTTTATGATGGACAGATGCACTTTTATGATGGACAGATGCACTTTTATGATGGATAGATGCACTTTTATGATGGATAGATGCACTTTTATGATGGACAGATGCACTTTTATGATGGACAGATGCACTTTTATGATGGACAGATGCACTTTTATGATGGACAGATGCACTTTTATGATGGATAGATGCACTTTTATGATGGATAGATGCACTTTTATGATGGATAGATGCACTATTATGATGGACAGATGCACTATTATGATGGACAGATGCACTTTTATAATGGACATATGCACTTTTATGATGGATAGATGCACTTTTATGATGGACATGCACTTTTATGATGGATAGATGCAATTTTATGATTGATAGATGCACTTTTATGATGGATAGATGCACTTTTATGATGGATAGATGCACTTTTATGATGGACAGATGCACTTTTATGATGGATAGATGCACTTTTATGATGGATATATGCACTTTAATGGACTTCCAAAAACAAAAACCCATTCACTCCCATGATAAAGCTTGGAAGAGCAAGGACATTTTTGTAATATGTGACCCTGGACCACAAAAACAGTCACACGGGTCAATTTTTTTTAATTGAGATGTATACATCATCTGAAAGCTGAGTAAATAATCTCTCCAGTGATGTGTGGTTTGTTAGGATAGGACAATATTTGGTTGAGACACAACTATTGAAAATCTGGAATCTGAGGAGCAAAAAAATGTAAACATTGAGAAAATCTCCTTTAAAGTTGTGCATTTATGTTCACGATTGTGCTGCATTCACTCACAAAAATACATGTTTTATATATTTACGGTAGGACATTTACTAAATATCTTCATGGAACATGATCTTAATATCCTCATGATTTTTGGCATAAAAGAAAAATGGATAATTTTGACCCGTACAATGTATAGTTGCTATTGCCACAGATATACCCGTGCGGCTCCAGACTGGGTTTGTGCTCCAGGGTCACATGTGTAACTCTGATTGTATTCATCTGAAAAAAAAAAAGTCATATACACTAGGATGACTTCAGGGTGAGTAAATCATGGGCTAATTTTAATTTCTGGGTGAACTATCCCTCTAAAAGCGCTGCCGGCTCTACACTGTTCATGCTTCCTCTCTCTCTGTTTGTGTGTGCAGTGCTGAAGCCGCTGGTGGACGTGTTGAGCGACCCGGACTACATCAACCGCATGCTGCTCGCTCAGTTAGAGCACAGAGAGCAGGTGAACGAGCATCATAAGAAAGCGTACACGTACGCGCCGTCCTACGAGGAGTTCATCAAACTCATCAGCAGCAGCGCCAACATACAGTTCCTCAAACAGCTCAGGTACCCGACCAGCTCTGCTCTCACTGTGTTATTGCTTTCCATAAGTCCTGCATACTCCCGGGAACGAACACGGCACAATATTCCTCATTATAATAATTAATACGCAGAATAAAGGGGCGGGGTCTGGTTGAGTTAGTTAGTAGTGTGTTAAACTGGCGGTTACGGGAAGAGGCGGGACATTTCCCAAACACACTCGAAGCGCTCGACCAATCACAACACACTGATCCAGTCGACCAATCAGAGCACAGTGTGCTTTTCAGAAGGAGGGGCTTCATAGAGACAGGAAGTAAACAGAGCGTTACTGACAGACTGGGAAGAGAGGAGCCGCAACAATGGAGAATATGTAAGGAATAATTGACGACAACAGACGACGGCCTGGAGTCAATTATTCCGCTTATACTACAGTTACCACACCTCGAAATATTGTTCAGATGATGTATTTCAAGACGTTTGTAAAGTTTTTGTCATTAAAACGCTCTTGTATGCAGGACTAATTCCAAAACGTCATTGTAGAGTTAGCGGAGGTTTGAGCCGCTGATAGGAGACTAACACCGTGTCCTAACTACACGCGACGCGATAAAATTCCAGCGACAGCAAGTGTGTCTGTCCACACTAGACGCGACGCGACTGTGAGACGCCACACGTCAATCAAAAATCACAGCCATTCAGAACAGCGTGTGGGCGGAGTCTCTCTGTGAAAGCGCACTGCTGGCCCGCACTCGCATTGGAAATGGGTAATAATCAAATCAAGAAATAACATTATTAAAAATCAAAACATTAACAAAATATACTCATTGACTAATTTTGTTATGAAGTACAGTTGTATGTTTGCATAGAATTCAGTTTGAACGCTATATTATATGCTTTCAAAATCTGAGGTAAATTATCCATTATCGCTTCTGGCACAGTGACCTATTTATAATTAAAAATAAATAATGTGTACTCATAACCAGTGTAATTTCTTCATATGACAATCAGTTTATTCGATCTTGTTCATAGGGAAATTCATATCCATCCCGTCGCTCTATTATGGATGGAAGGAAAATTATATTCAAACTCAAATTAAACAATTTTAATACTATACAAAAAACTAAATGAACACCTGAGATTATGAAAGATTACAAATGAGATTATTGAATACGAAATATCGCATTCATTATTTCCCCCATTGAATGCAGCAGATTTTAAACACCGCTGTGAACACACACTGAACGCTGAACACACGTGCATGATCAGTCATACGTATCAAACTACATTCATAACCGGCCTTACAGTGAGTGTGTACCCAGCTTTATGCAGTTATTAATGCAGTTATGAGAGAGAGAGAAGCATATTCAATGCAATATTATTATTTATTTATCAATATTCGTCAATATTATTATTTATTTATTTATTTATTAATTCAATTCCTTTTAATTAATTAGTTCATTATTTTTTTCTATTAGTGACAGTAGATCTAGACTAATAAATGAAACGCAAAGCCCTTTTACAAGTATAGGCCTATCAATAATCAGTGGCGCAAAAAGTGGGTATGCGCTATATGGGGCGCATAGGGGCGCAGCACCAGGGGGGCGCCAAAGCGATGGTAAAAAAAAAAAAAATTATATATTTTTTGGGTATTTTCTATATGTGAGCTGCTTTTGTGCGTTTCTAAATAATTTCTGCATTTCCTCAATGTTATATAACCCTCTACTAGAGGACTAACTGGCTAGAGTAGGCGCCCTCATAAGATTCCATCATAGATTTTTGACATAGAAGAGGGGGGATAATAGATCCCAAGAGTAGAGTTGTCGTCGATAAAGATGGATAAAGTAAAAAAGCTGTCGGGGCTAAAAATAGAAAAAGAAAGAGAGAACAAGGAGATGGCATGTCAATTGATGCGCCAGCAGCTAAACGAGTGGATGGTGAAAGGCAACAGGATTTAAAGTGTGACGTCCACGCATAGCCTACTGACCATCGGGGCTACCGGGGGATTCCCGGTGCTTTTTGGGCCGATACATCTAATATATATATATATATATATATATATTTTTTTTGTCTTAATAGCCCATAAAACTCGTACATCGGAGGCCCGTTAGTTTTTTTTTATTTGTATTAATTGGCGATGCTGGGTTAGTGCCGGTGTAATCCATTGGTCAAAAAAAAAGTCAGTGTTCTTTTTTTTTCTGACATTTTTCGTGAAACGCGTAGATCAGCGGCCCATTGGCTTGATTGACACTGGGGTGGCCCAATCACATCTTTAATGTAAAGTATAGAAATTAGTACAAAACTAATTATGAAAGTTTCCTTTATTTTTCAGTGTATTTGTTTTACAATATATGGCTATTACTATCATGGGATTAATATTATAACTATTATTATGTAGGCTAGTAGTGTAATGTAGACAGACACTGTAACTAAAAGAGTTTCGCATTTTTCTTTGTTTAATTTGCACACTGAATATGGGTTGGAGCTTTTAATTTTGAACTCTCAAAGTGCAGCAGATTGATGAATTTAACATTAAAAAGCTCAAAATTTTCTTACGTTTTGCGCCCCTGTTGCGCCCCTGTCAATAATTATTTATTTGTTATATTATCTGCAATAATTACGAAAACCCGTGCAGCAGGACTATCAATTTATTTAAATATTCAGTTTAATTTACTATTGATTATATATACTTTATTCACTAAAAATTAAACTGCATGTTTCCGTTGATTGTGAAGTTAGACATTGAACATCGCAGATGATTTTTCTTGTTATGAATTGTATCCTATTTCCCGTTATTACAGTGAACTACGCGCAGTGATATGAAGCGGTAATGTGGTCAAGACCTGCCGGAACTACTTTAGCCGTGCGGTTCCCTGAAAATAATTGCACATCGTAGAACGTTCGCCAACCAATCAGATTCAAGCATTCAACGGCCCTGTAGTATAAGAGGAGAATAATCAACATTCAAGCAGGAAAACCTGTTCTAGTAGAGCACAAAAGCAAGATATCTGTAATATTATTGTGTTTTTTGATGGCTCCAGTCAGAGTTATCGGGTGACTCACTAAAGCTGTCTGGATTTTGTCCATTTCGCCACATCCAAACCAATTTACTTCAGTATAAAAATAGTCCTGTTGGAAAGCAATTTCTGTTACCTTCACCTCAGACAAATCACTCTTTAAGTAGGTGAACTGGAAGCCGGCGCTGGCGTCTGTTGTCGTATTGGAGAAGACGTTTGTCACTTGAGGTTTGTTCCGCTCTGGATGAATTATCCGTGACATTTAAAGGCTCTGGGAAACTCGTATTGATCCGCAGCCGTAGAGGACGATGATGGATCGGGAAGCGACAGGCGGGAACGGAAATAAAAGCCTTGAGATCCTAGTTTTCTGGATGCGTGTTTCAACATGTCAGGGTTTGATTGTGGTGATTTTTAGTAGTCGTTGCAAAGAAGTCTGAAGCCTAGCGAGGCTTGGAGGAGAAACTGGAAAAATTAGAATATGGTGCAAAAGTTCATTTATTTCAGTAATTCAACTTAAAAGCTGAAACTAATATATTATATAGACTCATTACATGCAAAGTGAGATATTTCAAGCCTTTATTTGTTATAATTTTGATGATTATGGCTTATGAAAACCTTTTCATAATATTCTAATTTTTAATTTGGGGTTTTCATTTTATCAAAATGATAACAAATAAAGGCTTGAAATATCTCACTTTGCATGTAATGAGTCTATATAATATATTAGTTTCACTTTTTAAGTTGAATTACTGAAATAAATGAACTTTTGCACCATATTCTCATTTTTCCAGTTTCTCCTGTAAATGTTGAATTAATTAAAGTTTGCACAAATCCTCACTGTTATAAGTCTTAACTCAAGCTCAGCTGATGATTTTAACATACTAAAGTTTAGCTCGTGCTGTATTAGGATATAACTATACTTTCAGAAATAACAGGGTTGACGATACTTCACTTGTCAAAGTCATTATATTAATGAGGGACACAAAAGACTGTTTTGTTCATCCGTTTATAACTAGATTAGGAGCTGATAAATGCAGTGCTAGTTCAGCATTATAGATATAATATTATAGTATTTGTTAATATTTTGAATAATCAGTTCAGTTTTCACTTTAATTTAAGTTTGTTTTAGTCATTTTGTTAGTCATTAGTCAGTGTGCTTTTGTTATTTTCCATAAAAAGTCATTTTAGTATGTAAACAAACTTCTTTATATCAATTAGTTGTCAAGTTTTTCATCTTAAATTTTTTAATTATTTTATTTCAGTCATATATCAATGACCATAAACAACTCAATCTCTATTACTTTAACAATCTCTGTTACCTTAAATTATCCGTTTATCTCTGTAAAGCCGCTTTGAAACAATCTACATTGTTAAAAGCGCTATATAGATGAAGATGAATTAACTTGAACTATTTTATTCATTTTAGTATCAATAACAACACTGAATAAATGCATGTAATTCACAAAAATCTAAATATGCATGAATATAATCATCTTGCATAATTGTTTTTATAATAAGATTCGATAACCGCCAGTTTCAACACTACTAACCAACTCAACCAGGCCACGCCCCTTTATTCTGCATATTAATTATTTAAATGAGAAACTTGTTTTGGAGAATGACTCCTAATATCTTAATCTGCTTGTGAGAATGTTTATGAATAACTCCTATTATTATTAAAACATAATATCTGAAGCTGTTAGTCTGTCGACTCAACAGTTGATCTTAGACCTTTGTTTAAATTAAATGAATCTTGGGTTTTTATTTTGAGTTGCGTTGACATGTAGGACACGAGGTCTAAAACTGAGCATCTTATCAGCCGGGTGTTTCTGTAAAGCTGCTCTTTTAGACGAGCGCACAGGGTTAAACCGTCTGTGTGTGGAAGCTGAAAGGCAGAGAGATGTGTTTGTTCTGCATCTATAATTCGAGCATCTCATCTCACCGCAGGAAGTAAACGTGAGGTCAGGTAATGAGGTTGTTGTTGCCGGGTGACGCGGTTTCGTTTCATGTTGTTTAGCAAGTCGAGTTACATTCAAGCTTTCTTAAAGGGTTAGTTCAGCCAAAGATGTAAACTCTGTCAGTAATGACTCTTCCTCATGTAGTTCCCCGTCAGACTTTCCTTCATCTTCTGAACACAAATGAAGATATTAGTGATTAAATCTGAGAATGGTCTCACTCCTCCAGAGGCTTCTGTTGTAATTGAAACTTGCCGGCCCAGAAAGTTAGTAAAGACATCGTTAAAATAGTCAAATAAATAAGGACTTTATTGAACTCTTGATGTACTTCTGTGTGAGTCTCAGAGTGAGTTCACGTTGTGTAACAGCGCAGCGCTTCTGGGGTGTACGTCAGAACGGAGGCTCCCTATTGGCCAGCATCACACACACATGACCAGCGTCGGCCAATAGTGAGCCTCCATTCTGACGTAATATTATTTGTTAATATTTTATGTTTATATTTCACTTTGATTTTAGTTTGTTTTAGTCATTTTTTTTTATGTGCTTTTGTTATTTCTTTATAGCTTTAAGTTTTAGTAATTTTAGTATGTATATTTATATATTTTATTTCAGCTTATTTTCAATGACCAAATACAACATTTATTAGTTTTAGTATCAATAACAAAACTGATTATATACATGTAATTTCATAAAATTCTAAATATGCCTGAATATAGAGCTGGTAAGTCCCGCCCCCTCCGTAAAACCCCGCTGGACCTCAAAGTTGAAAAACCGTCAATGCAAGTGAATGGGAGAAAATAATTATTTTCTGGTCCCGTTTGAATTGTGCCATGAATGTGAACATATGTTGTCTGTGAATTTTTTATATAATCTTTCATGTTACAAGTTTGACAGTATATGGTATGATTCGTCGGCTAGCAGTTGTGGAAAAGACATAACGAGAAAGACTACATGTCGCCTATGTGACGTCACCCCATAAAGTTGACTTACCCGTGGTTTTCGCCAACCTCAACGATGTTGTCCTCTCCCTGAAAGAAGGCGGTGAAGTGCACCAAAGACACAGCCATGTCTAGCGGGATCCGTGAGCTAGAGCCGTGAGCTAGTGGTGTTGACGTTTCAAACGCGTCGACAGCAGCGAAGAGTTGTAGTCCACAAAGTGCTCTCACACAAAGTCTACCCGTATCAAACTTCTACCCGCTAAATTGTAGCATTCTTCACACGAAAGATTATATAAAAAATTCACTGACAACATATGTTCAAATTCATGGCACAATTCAAACGGGACCAGAAAATAATTATTTTTTCCCATTCACTTGCATTGACGGTTTTTCAACTTTGAGGTCCAGCGGGGTTAGCGGAGGGGGCGGGACTTACCAGCTCTATAATCATCTTGTATAATTGTTTGTATAATAAGTATAATAAGTGTTGTTTTATGGCGGCCATCATGTGAAGGTCAAACCGTCAAATTCCAGTTTTAGTTCACCAGTTTGACCAGTCAAGCATCACTATTGCTCATTACTTAGTCAATACTTACTGTAAGTACTATTGATCAGTAACGCTCTGTTCACTTCCTGTCTCTATGAAGCCCCTCCTTCTGAAAAGCACACTGTGCTCTGATTGGTCGGCTGGATCAGTGTGTTGTGATTGGTCGAGCGCTTCGAGTGTGTTTGGGAAATGTCCCGCCCCTTCCCATAACCGCCAGTTTAACACACTACTAACTAACTCAACCAGGCCCCGCCCCTTTATTCTGCGCATTAATTATTATAATGAGGAATATTGTGACGTGTTCGTTCCCGGAAGAAACTCAAGACTACAATGGAGGCGTTTCAGGAGTTCAGAAACACTGACACTGATATAGAGAAGAACTGGAGCTTTACATGATCACACAGCAACATTACACACACTTTGCTCTGCTTGTGTGTCGCTGCAGGTATCAGATAGTTGTGGAGATCATTCAGGCGACCACAATCAGCAGTATCCCACAACTGAAGAGACAGAAAGGTAAGATGACCTTCAAACACACCGGCCAATCACATCACTCCTTATTTAGGGATTCACATGTGACCCTGGAGCACAAACCCAGTCTGGAGTCGCACGGGTATATCTGTGGCAATAGCAACTATACATTGTATGGGTCAAAATTATAAATTTTTCTTTTATGCCAAAAATCATGAGGATATTAAGATCATGTTCCATGAAGATATTTAGTAAATGTCCTACCGTAAATATATAAAACATGTATTTTTGTGAGTGAATGCAGCACAATCGTGAACATAAATGCACAACTTTTAAGGAGATTTTCTCAATATTTACATTTTTTTGCTCCTCAGATTCCAGATTTTCAATAGTTGTTCAATAGTATAATCTAAATTTAAAAAAAAAAAAGACTGGTTTTGTGGTCCAGGGTCACATATCTCGTCTTTCTACATTTGAATCTAATGATGAACTTTAAAGGGTTCGCCCCGTTCTCTAATTTGCTTTAATGATGGAGTCTAATGGACATGAGAGCGTCTAAGAGAATAAAATCTGCCTTTATTACATCTTTGATTTAGACCCTGCCTTGACTAAAGGCAATAACCCAGAGTATTTGCTCTGGTGCGTCGTGAGCTGTTATGAAGCTCTGTGATTGGCCGACGGGTAATTGCTCTGAAACCGGTGACAGCGATGACATTTACCCGTAAAACACACGATACCTTCAGGAATCTGTAAATGTGCTGTGGTAAATGCTCCTGAATGATTCATTCTCAAACTTTGTATCAGAAGAGTGTGAAATAAGTCGATGTAAGCAAGGGTCTGTTTCTAATAAAGCGTCTGTGAACGGAGGATAAACCTTCTGAACGTTTGTCTATCTCAGGAGATCAAATTCAATATTTACTTTTTTAAATATATTTTTAATGGAAAAAAAGGGCAGCCGGATTGCAGAATTAGTCTCTTTAGGTGTGAGCTCATTTGCCACTTAATGTTTATTTGTAGCGATTTATTTGAAACTTATATTTCCCATCATTTTGATTGACTGATTGTTTTATTAATTATCTTATATAATTTATTTTTCCTTTTATTTTCTTTAAAAAAAAATATTTTTCTTTTTTCATTTTATGGAATGTTTCATTGGGTTTATTACTAAGGAAACGGTTTTATTTATTAATTGTTTAAATTAAAAAAAAATATTCTTTCACTTTTTCTTTTCTTTTTTTCTTTTCTTTTATTCGTGTTTCCTCAGGAACAGGTTTTATTTGTTTGTTTATTTTTATTTTTAATTTTTTTTATTTTGTTAGTTTCGCTTTTTTCCCGTTTTTCAAATTATTTTTTACAATATTTTGGAATATTCAATAAGTGCTTGCTTAGGAAAATATTTTTTTATTCTTTTATTTTATTTAAAATTTTTATTTTTTAATATTTTTTCTCTTACAATTTTATGCAATCTTCAATTTCTTCATTCGGGTAAAAGGTGTATTCTTATTATTTTATTTTTATTTTTTATTAATACATTTTTTATATAATTGTTTTATTATATATTTTTATTTTTTCTTTGTTCCACACAAAGTTAGCTAAATATTAGCTAGTAAATATTGTTTACTTTTTTAAATGAATAATATAATATATCAAATACATATACACATATACATATATATATATATATATATATATATATATATATATATATATATATATACACAAAAATATTGAAATATTGAATATGTTGACATATTTCTAATATCATATCTAATATGAGATTTGTGTCATATTATTGCTTAAAGAAACACCCACTTTTATGCTGTTTATAGAAAACGGCCTTTAAACCACCAGGATGTTAATTCTCAGAGGTAATATCACACACACACACACACACACACACACACACACACACACACACACACACACACACACACACACACACACACACACACACACACACACACACGTCACAGAACGACACGGCGAGTCAACAGCTTATGTCTACACTGTAAAGAACTAATACGCTGCATGTTTGTACTGGGTAGTTTTGTGGCACACTTGTATTATACATTCTTGTTAATACTGTATTAGTTATTGTAAAACTGCAAAGTAACTGTGACTAATATATTATTTGTATTAAAAGCAGTGGAAAGTGCGTTAGTTGCATCTCAAGTAATGAATCTCTAGTGATTTTATTTATTTATTTTTATTTATTATGATTTTTTAAATGTCTTAAAGCAAATGGGGTTTGCAAGTTTTACAACTAAAATAATATTTTGAAATACTGATTTGTGTAATTTTCATTCATTATTTTTTTATTTTTTTATTATTCATAACAATTAAAAAAGCATACACATTAAATTAAAATGTATTAACTTTTAGTTTTTTTTCATTCTTCTAGTGTCTTGTTTGCCATTTTAATTTAATAATAATAAAAAATAATAATACAATTTTTATTTTTTATAGCGACTTTCAAGAACCCAAGGTCGCTTCACAAAATAATACAATCAGTTGACCGACAAAGAGACAAGCAATCTGCTTATTATAACAATCCAAACAAGCAGAAAACAGGAGACAAACAATAACTACAAATAATTGACATGAGAGGTTATAGAATCAAAGAAAACATACATTTCGATAAAGTAAAAATTTAACATATAAAAAATGAAAAAGTGGAAGACAGAGAAAATAATTAAACTCCCAGATTCCGCGCAGTTTTTAAGGCCTAATCTGGACACCATCAATTTCAATAAAAATGTCATGCATGCCGTGGTAATCTCTGTGATTTAGGGCCAATCAACAGGATTTCAGTTTTCCTAGCATTAATCTGTAAGAAGTCATCAGACATCCATGTTTTAAGTTCCTGAAGGCAAGAGATAACACAAACGGGTGGACAAACTGAGTTGGGTTTAACCGTGAAATAAATATCATCAGCGTAGGGCTGGGCGATATGGCCAAAAAAAAATATCACGATATTTTTTTATATATCAGTCGATATCGATAATTATCGATAAATGTCAAATCTTTATTTATTTCAAGTTTAAAGACAGATTTGTACTCCTAAGTGAAAGCTGTAGAAACCAGAGCGTTGTGTTTTTAAACTACTCTTTATTGTCAGAACATATCATGACAAACACTTGCCAAACAGGTGAACATTCACAAATCCGAGGTAGAACATTCAAACATTTGTCATTTTTCCTTAACAAAATACATATCTTTATTTCAGTAGTATTAGCTTGAGTTAGGATGCAGATTTACTTTATACAATTTATGTTCATTAACAAAAACAGTAAAATCTGTTAAAAAAAAAAAGTAACAACATTATTTATATTTGGTAAAATGTAATATTCTTTAGTTTTATTAAAACGAACCATTGGTCATCCAGCATCATGCATTTAGATCATGATAACCACAGATAAAATGTAACTTTATGGTTTATATTGTAACTTTATGGTTTCTATGTGAGAATGGTTATTTATGAAAACCAGTAGCCTAAATACATTATTAAAAACTAATTATATTCCATTAGTCCTTTAATACATTGTCTACATTAATAATATTATACAATTCTATATATATATCCCACATTTCATGGTGCAGTTAATATTACTAGGTTAACGTTACAGTAACGTTAAATCCGTGGTAAATGATGGGAATGTGTCGACGGAAAAGCCTTCTGACTGTATCGTTGCGCACAGTGCTTCTCCTGTTCGTCAGCGCCGCTTCATCTGCCTTTAAACTGGTTTAAATCACTGAGACATTTGTGTTCCTCGCTGAATTCAAGCGCTTCTCACTGGATCTAGTGACCGAGGCCGATCAGAGTAAACGCGTCTGCTCGAGGGAGCTCGCGCTCGCGCTGCCGTTTGGACTTTGAGCCGAGCGGATAAACGGTCCGTGTGGCGCGCGGTTCAAATGAGATTCGTTCCGCTTTTGGCGCAAAAACATTATCGAACATTTATCGAACTCTTGATATCGTTTTATCGAGAAAAATTATATCGCGATAATTATCGTTATCGTTTTATCGCCCAGCCCTACATCAGCGTAACTATGAAAGTTGAGACCATGATCTGTCTTAGTGGCAAATCAAAGAGGGCCAAGTACAGAGCCTTGTGGTACACCATGAGAAATAGTGACGGTACGGGATCGATTCTCACCTATCCTAACAAATTGCTGTCTATCCGGTAGATATGAAGTTAAAGATACAATTTTGTTGCCACTAGGAGGCGCTAACCTCTTACAATAACAAAGGCATAAAATGTCCAGCGGAATTATGGAACTTGTCGTCATGCCGACGTATCTAATAATGTTTATGGATGAGTGAATACATTGATGTCTTTATCATGACTGTGGTGTGAAGCGGCCGCGAGTGCTAATGAGAGACAGATATCAGCGCCACACGCGAGTCGCGCGGATATAAAGGAGTGAGGACATTAATCTACCGAACTAACGTACCCGCAAGTGCTGTATTAATACTCACAGGACAGTTTATTAGACGAATGAAGCTTGTGAGGTAACGCAGCGCTGTTCACTCGCTCTACACTATCACACTAAACTACATCTGAGTGTGTTAAAGTTATAATGTTATTCTGTGTGTTAGTGTGTCTGTGTGAGACTAGCGGTAAGCTAGATCAACATTAGCATAACATACTGATCATATTCTAACATTTCATCATGTTGAGCTATATAACATTGATTAGTTTTATGTACATTTGCTCACCTGTCTAATAAAGCACACGTAAGAGCGACGTCTCTGTCAAGTGGAAGTTAGCCGCGGACGCTAGCTCTCAGACGCTAGCTCTCGGACGCTAGCTCTCGAACGCTAGCTCTCGGCGTCTGGAAAACGCCACGCTGATATTGATCCACGGTTTAGTTCTCCTTGGTATGCTGGAATAGGATCAAGTGTACAGGAGTTAGAATTAGATTTGATAATGAGTTTAATTTTAAATGAATTTGAAAAAATGTAGATAAAAATAACAATAAGTGTATATATATAATTATTAATAGAGTTTTTAATTTTAGTTTTTGAATGTTTAAACATTCATTTATTTTTAAAAACATTAAGTTGGAGTGTTTTAAACTAGGGATGCACGATGTGAAATTTTTTGGCCGATATCGATAACCGATAATTCTTTAAATTTGTAAGCCGATAACCGATATATTGGCCGATAAATCTAAATGCAAATTTTTTTACATTTTTGAGAGCCTGATTACAAAATACTAAAGTCTCACCATTAAAAGCCACGTCCCAAACACACAATTATAATGTTCTCATGATAATTTTATGTAGCCGATATGATATGATTAGAACCGTATTTTCCTCTTTTGAAGTGATTCTAATCATATTTCAATTAATTCAAAACCATAATGATGAACAGTGTGCATCTGAAGTGTCTCAGCTGATGGAAATAATCCATTATATATCGGCTTTAAGTCAAATTTTCTTATCGTGCCGATAACGATAACATTAAAAATGAACATATACTATCAGCCGATACCGATATGGTGGCCGATATATCGTGCATCCCTATTTTAAATAAATTATTTGGTAATTGATTGCTTCTTTTTTAAGTTTCCTTCCTAGTTTCCAGTGCATGTAAACATAAATATTTTCTGCTTTACATGTTGATTGGTTGATTTTCAGTGTAAGGTTTGAGCAAGTTTTAGATGTGTTCAGGCATCGGTCTGGTGCAGAACGAGCCGTTTAAACACGTCCAGCGATGTTTGTGTGTGTCTTGTTTATGTACTTGCTTGATCTCTGTGTGTAAGCGACATGAAGCAGAAGGAAATGAAACCGGTCCTGGTGCTTTTCATCATAATCTGCTCCAGTCATCAGAGCCGAATAACTTTCCTGTACGGTTGCATCTCTTCGTTTAGTTTTTTTTTTCCTTTTTTTTTTGTTTTGTTTGTAATAATGTGATGTTTTGAAATGTAATACCTCTCTCTCTCTCTCTCTCTCTCTCTCTCTCCACCCCATGGCGTTCAGTTTTTAAACTATGCAATGATGCAATGATGTAAAACCTGAATGGAGAGTGTTATGTAAACCACAATTGTTAAAAAAGACGGCAATACTAGATTTGCAATGGAGAATTCTGCATGGAGCCGTTGTGGTCAATTCTTTTGTTTAACTCTTGGTTGTCCTTTTTGTCTTCAAGAGTCTTTCATGCTTTTATGTATTGTTGTAGGCTTAAAGCTAGAGTAGGTAATGTTGGAGAGCTAGCCAGATTTGAAAGTGGCACCTCTTCTAAGCTCCGCCCCCTCCTGTCAGTGCTCCATCCAAAGCTACGCCCCCCCACAAACATGAACGCGCATCCACATTTGGAGTCAGCCGCATGTACCTACCAGTGATGCGCGGGTTGATCCAAAATTAGCGGGTGCCTGCGCCCGCGGTTACGAGTCATCCAAAAATATTTTTAATGATATTCGGGTCGCGGTCGGTCGGGTCGTTTACCTTTGTAATTTATATAGTAGACACAATGTTCTATGAAATACACAGGTCTACACTTTATTGTCTGAATGCGCGAGGATGACGCACGAGCTCAGTCTGCAGATGAAAGTGGGAAATCCTTATTTACCTTTTGAATGTTGAGCGCGTTATTAACTTTTGAATAAAAGCTGACGCGGGACAAAATGCCCGATTTCACAACGCGTTGAACTGAGCAATGCCATTGTGCCATTTTAATAGGCTACTTTTAAAAGCATATAGCTCAGTAATGTCAGATTTATGTAGCCTATTTGCTGAGAGGGGGCGGGATTTTTGTTGGGAAAGTCCGGGGAGAGACGCACACGTCCATTAGACTGGATAAACACATGGTCAATTACGATTGTTTTTAAATGTGCTATATAAATAAAATTGAACTGAACTGAACTGAACATGCAGCATCTTAATTGTTAAGAAAATGAAACGAAATAAATGAATAAATCAAGCCTTTATTACAAAACACTAGGCGATATCATACAGCATTCTGAAAAATGCGCACCCCTAGTTCCTCCGTCTACGGCCCAATGACGCGATGAGCATTTGCTACTTTAAAAAACGCGGGTCGGGTACAATATTTTCATTCTTTTTTTTTGCGGTCCGAGTTGCGGGCGGGTTAGTTGAAAACGTCGGTCGGGTGCGGGTTGTTTATACATTGACCCGCGCATCACTGCTGTGCACGCAGTGGTGCTCGGGCACGAGACATGAAGGCATCTGATTGGTTCTTTACATTCGCACCGAATGGCAGTGATTGGTCAGAGTTTTTACTGTCCTACAGCTGCTACAGAGGTCAGATTTGTTTCATTCCTTTTTCTGAACACATAATGTATTGACTACTATCAGAATGGAAGGACCATTTCACCCAGTATTAAAAAAAATGTTTCTGAGCAGGATTACCAACCCTAGCTTTAAACCGTTTCTTGTGTCGGTTCAAGAAATGTGTGACAAGTTCAATGAGAATTTTTGGTTTCAAGTATGTGCAGAAAAAGAGTTTTTGAGAAAAGTAAACTAAAGCAAGGTCCTTACTCAAAGCAAGTATGCTGACTGATTTCAGGTTTTATAATGCCATTGCCACGAATTATCTTTCCACTTTTAAAATGAGATGGTGCAGTCCTGATGTGCTGTGTACAGTAATT
>NC_136887.1:34651218-34653718 GCF_949152265.1 Phoxinus phoxinus | reverse complement strand
TAAAATGTCCAACTTTACAGCAGAAATAAACATGTTTACAGTCTGGTGCAAAAAGTGGTTTTGGTTTATATAGCTAATGTTGCCCTTCATGACGACTGTGAGGAGGTGAATATTTTAATAACTCATCCGTTTAAATTATATTAAGCCTTAAAGTTGTGCATAATTAAGGGCGTGGCCACTTGAGTGACAGGTGGATTGCCGCTGATGTCACTACTAGCGTTTGTCTGTTAGCGTCACGTCACCTCAGCTAATCCGCCTCGCTGCACATTTACGTTTATCCGGGAGTGACGCTGCCAAGATGGCGACGGCCGGCTCCGCCCACTTTGGGCTTCAAAACGCTCTGCAGAAACACTACGGGTAACGTCACACACACTACGAATATATTATATTACAGTCTATGGTTATAACTGGCGGTTTGGTAAGGGGCGGGACATTTCCCAAACACACTCAAAGCGCTCGACCAATCACAACACACTGATCAAGCCGACCAATCAGAGCACAGTGTGATTTTCAGAAGGAGGGGCTTCATAGAGACAGGAAGTAAACAGAGCGTTACTGACAGACTGGGAAGAGAGGAGCCGCAACAATTCTAGTGGAGCTCTAAAACAAACTCAAAAAGGGCATAAGTCAGATCTCCTTCATTTATACAGCGCTGTTAACAGTATAGAGTGTTTCAAAGCAGCTTCACAGTGATAACAGGAGATTACAGTAACAGAGAGTGTTTAGGCTTTACAGCAGATCTAGAATAAAGTTATTGTCCAGCTAAAGTTAGATTTGATTGATTCACTTAATAACTAAGATCATTAGTTATTAACTTAGGGGAACTTACACGACACCTTTCTAACAGAAAACAGAAACTTTTAATGTGTTCTCGTCAATCATTCGCACGACAACAGTGTCTGAGGCTCGAGAACGCAAACTTTGAAACAGGTGCAAGTTTTGAAAAAATGTGAAAAAAGTTTTCATCTCAGCGTAAACTTCAAAACCGTGAATCTGTGAAAACGCTGACGGCGTGCACATGCGTATCAAATGCGTATCACATGTTTAGTCTATAGATATGCGTGTTTGAATATGTGTGTGTGTGCAGGTGTGTAGTCTTTCTTTATAAAGTGACAGCGCCAAATGACTGCATAATACAGAATTATTTGTCGTTTCCGTGGATCCATGTGAACTGGGATCAATCAGGTCCTCTTTAACACAACACGAGTCTGTCTTCAGTCCTGGTTTATGTGTGTGTGTTTAGTGTCATGTGTTGGAAGGAGGGGACGTGGCCCTGGACGAGGGCAGCCGAGGCATCAACGAACAGGCCAGTTACGCCGTCACTAAACTACACCAGCTGTACGAGAGACTGGAGTACAAACGCCAAGCGCTCGGCTCCATCCAGAACGCTCCCCGGCCGGATAAAAAGGTGATCCCAGGCGTGGGAAATACTGCACTTTTATTTGAAACCAGGGTTTGAAATGAACTTTTTCACTCACCGGCCAATTTGGCTGCAAAAATTTTAAGTTACCGGCCATTTAGAAGTTCTACTAGCCAAAAAAAGAAGAAGAAGAAATGAACCAGATTTACTATGTCAAAGCTATACAGGTGAAACTGGAAAAATGAGAATATTATGCAAAAGTTCATTTATTTCAGTAATTCAACTTAAAAGGTGAAACTAATATATTATATAGACTCATTACATGCAAAGTGAGATATTTCAAGCCTTTATTTGTTATAATTTTGATGATTATGGCTTACAGCTTATGGAAACCTTTTCACAATATTCTAATTTTGGGGTTTTCATAAGCTGTACGCCATAATTAGAGATGCACCGATTACTACTTTCCTGGCCGATTCCGATCTTTCATTGAGTTTGACATGCCGATTCCGATTTTTCTAACCACTGTACAGCACACACAAATATTTATTCTTTAATAAATATCTTTTCTTTAATAGAACATTTTGCATAGAACATTTTTTGAACAGATAATCGCTATAAAATAGAACTATATAAATTACTCCTGGTGTGGGAAATTAAAAGTTAATTCAAATTAAACTAAAAGAAAGCTTATTCATTACTGTAGGCTATATTCTGATTAGTTTACGTGTTTATTATTATAAAACACCATGTACTTTTACCCAAACACAAGCTTAAATGGGTCAATATTTGAGTCTTCATTTTGTTTTCTGACAGCGTACTCCAGTTCTTGTTAAAACACACTAGACATGAAATTTCTGTGCATATTAGGCAGTTTTTGTGTGAAATCATATTTATTTTGTCCATCAAAAGTATGCTTTCACTTTTTCACCGAGTGCATTTGACCGGCATAAAATCGCCATATGTCAGACTGACCGGCCAGTCGCCCGATCACGTGAAAATCTGCCATTTCCGGTCACCAGCTGATCAATCTGTGCATCTCTAGCCATAATCATCAAAATTATAACAAATAAAGGCTTGAAATATCTCACTTCGCATGTAATGAGTCTATATAATATATTAGTTTCACCTTTTAAAGGG
>NC_136887.1:34618718-34646218 GCF_949152265.1 Phoxinus phoxinus | reverse complement strand
TAAATATGTATACATACATGCATACCTGTATATATAAATGCATAAATGCTTTATTTTATTTTATTCCATCCATCCATCCATCCATCCACTTATCTATCCATCCATCCACTTATCTATCAATCCATCATCCCTCCATCCACTTATCTATCCATCCATCCACTTATCTATCCATCCATCCACTTATCTATCCATCCATCCACTTATCTATCAATCCATCATCCCTCCATCCACTTATCTATCCATCCATCCACTTATCTATCCATCCATCCACTTATCTATCCATCCATCCACTTATCTATCAATCCATCATCCCTCCATCCACTTATCTATCCATCCATCCACTTATCTATCTATCCATCCATCCACTTATCTATCCATCCATCATCCCTCCATCCACTTATCTATCCATCCATCCACTTATCTATCTATCCATCCATCCACTTATCTATCCATCCATCATCCCTCCATCCACTTATCTATCCATCCATCCATCCACTTATCTATCCATCCATCCACTTATCTATCCATCCTCTTATCCATCCATCCATCCATCCATCCATCCATCCACTTATCTATCCATCCATCCATCCATCCATCCACTTATCTATCCATCCATCCATCCATCCATCCATCCATCCATCCACTTATCTATCCATCCATCCACTTATCTATCCATCCTCTTATCCATCCATCCATCCATCCATCCATCCATCCACTTATCTATCCATCCATCCATCCATCCATCCACTTATCTATCCATCCATCCATCCATCCATCCATCCATCCATCCACTTATCTATCCATCCATCCACTTATCTATCCATCCATCCACTTATCTATCCATCCTCTTATCCATCCATCCATCCATCCATCCACTTATCTATCCATCCATCCATCCATCCATCCACTTATCTATCCATCCATCCCTCCATCCATCATCCATCCATCCACTTATCCATCATCCATCCATCCATCCACTTATCTATCCATCCATCCATCCACTTATCTATCCATCCATCCACTTATCTATCCATCCATCCATCCATCCACTTATCTATCCATCCATCCACTTATCCATCCATCCATCATCCCTCCATCCACTTATCCATCCATCCATCCACTTATCTATCCATCCATCCACTTATCTATCCATCCATCCACTTATCTATCCATCCATCCACTTATCCATCCATCCATCCATCCATCCATCCATCCATGGACGGGACGGGACTGTATACCGTCCTTCGGATGAGACGTTAAACCGAGGTCTTGACTGTCTGTGGTCATTAAAAAAAATCCCGGAAACCCCGGCATCCTGGCCAAATTTGCCCAGTGGCCTCTGTCCATCATGGCGTCCTAATCACCCCCCTTCTATGTAAAGCGCTTTGAGTGTCCAGAAAAGCGCTATATAAATGTAATGAATTATCCATCCACTTATCCATCCATCCATCCACTTATCCATCCATCCACTTATCTATCCATCCATCCACTTATCTATCCATCCATCCGTATTGTTAAACACCAGTGTGTGTGTGTGTGTGTGTGTGTGTGTGTGTGTGTGTGTGTGTGTGTGTGTGTGTGTGTGTGTGTGTGTGTGTGTGTGTGTGTGTGTGTGTGTGTGTGTGTGTGTGTGTGTGTGTGTGTGTGTGTGTGTGTGTGTCAGGCCTCAGAGGAGAACGGAGAACAGACGGCATGTTACTGCGTATCCGTGAGTCTTTCTGAAGACGACGACTGCAAGAACAACCGCTGGAGCGTCACCAGGAAGATCAGCGAGTTTCAGGCTCTGCACAGGAAGTTGACGGAGGTACGCCCGATGATGTCACATCCTGGCGGCCCTGTTGCCGTGGCAACGCTGTGACTCCTCATGTTGTTGTACAGCATCAGTTCTGCTGGAGATTATGCGTGACCGAACACAGACCGATGCTTTCTTTCTCCCGCAGTGTTTCCCGTCGCTCAAGAAGGTCCAGCTTCCCTCGCTCAGCAAACTGCCCTTCAAATCCATCGACCAAAAATTCCTCGACAAATCCAAAAATCAACTCAACACGTTTCTACAGGTGAGTGTGTCTCTACAGGTGAGTGTGTCACTGCAGACAGACTGAAGACTGGGCATGAGATCTGTAGAGTTTCTGATCTAAGAGCTCAACAGAAGACTCTCCGTAGGGTTCAGTTCAACTATTGAGACAAAAATTATTCTCATTATACTCCAGAATCATGAGATTGTAAATAGTAGCGGACTTTTTTTTTTTGTCCATTTTTTTTTTCTCTGTCATACCACAAAATTGTTTTCAAACATATTTTACCAAGTTACCAAGCAATTTTACCAGAACAAAATGTGCAATTTCTTTAAAAAAGACAAAATATGTGATATTTTTAAACATTTGTTTAACATCATTTTTAATGACCTTTTATGATTTTTAAAAATGGTTTTCATGTAAGTATTAATAACATTTTAAAACAAAATTACTTCACTGCTTCATAATAAATCAAATCAAATTAAAATATATAATTTGGTATATACATAAATATATACCAAACTCTTCTATTGCCAACATTTATTAATTTTCATTTCAATTTAAAGCATATTTGACTGTTGTTCTGTAAAAAAAAAAAAAGTTTACTTTTTTTGTGTGTGAAAAATGTCCCTAAATATTTTCACAAATATTTTGCCAAGTGCACAATCTGATGATTTTAAAATAATTTTTTTATGTCATGAACATAAGAATGTTTTCTTCATTTTGATCTGAACAAAATGTGCCTTTTCACTATAAAGACAAAAACGTGATATTTTTAAACACTTTAAAAAACACTTTGGTTTTTAGTAAATATTAATAACCTTTAATAATAACATAATAACAATAATATTTATTTAAATATTAATACAATTCCTTCACTGCTTAATAATAATAATAATAATATATAAAATACTATGCAAAACTCTACTAATGCCAACATTGAGTTATTTATTTTTATTTTTATTTAGATTTATTTGTTAAATTAATTTTTGGACATCTAAACCACATCCTGATGTTATTCTTTAAGCCCTCAGAAATATCAAAATGACACTTTGGGTCACAATATATCGGCATGTATGTTATTGATTGGCTCTTTTGTCCATTTATTGTATCAGCTGATATTGAATATTTAATTACTTTGATCATCATCATCTAGCACTGACTTGAGATAATGATAGACTATGGGAAATATTGAACGCTTTAAGAGCATCATCTCTTCTTTCCTGTCCGTCAAACACTATCAGAGCTCTTTCAGGCCCAAAAGTCCTTCCTTCAATGCATTGCATACTTCATTTCCCAGCATGCAACTATGAGTCTCTGTTGGTGACCAACTTCCCAGAGAAGAGCAAACATTAGTGTATTTTAGATTTAGTGCTTGTAAAAAAAATAGACATCGTCACATTTTAAACCCTCATGTTAATGATGACAACAGGACTGTGTCCTTGCTGTGTGTGTGTGTGTGTTTCTGGCGTTGTGTGTGTGTTTTTTTCTGGCCTCATGTGTTTGTTTGTGTGTGTGTGTGTGTGTATGTATGTTTCTGTTTCTGGCCTTGTGTGTGTGTGTGTGTGTGTGTGTTTCTGGCCTCATGTGATTGTGTGTGTGTGTGTGTGTGTGTGTCTGTGTTTCTGGCCTCATGTGATTGTGTGTGTGTGTGTGTGTTTCTGGCCTCATGTGATTGTGTGTGTATGTTTGTGTTTCTGGCCTTGTGCGTGTGTGTGTGTGTCTATGTTTGTTTTTCTGGCCATGTGTGTGTGTGTATTTCTGGCCTCATGTGATTGTGTGTATGTGTGTGTTTCCGGTGTAGAAAGTGTTGACGGACGAGCGCATGTGTCAGAGCGAGGCGTTGTACGCGTTTCTCAGTCCGTCTCCTGAATACTTGAAGGTCATCGACATCCAGAAGAAATCCTCCTTCTCTCTCGCATCCTTCCTGGAGAAACTGCCGGGAGACTTCTTCTCACACCAGGAGGTACACACACACACACACACACACACACACACGCACACACGCGTACACACACACACACGCACACACACACACACACACTCACGCACACTTACTCTCACACACTCACACAGATACACAGGCACACAAATACCCACAGACACACACACATACTCACTCACAGGCACACACACACTCACGCACACTTACTCACACAGATACACACACTCACTCACTCATTTACAGGCACACACACACTCATGCACACTCACAGGCACACACACACTCACGCACACTCACACAGATACACACACTCACTCACTCACTCACTCACTCACTCACAGGCACACACACACTCACGCACACTTACTCACACAGATACACACACTCACTCACTCACTCACTCACTCACTCACAGGCACACACACACTCACGCACACTTACTCACACAGATACACACACTCACTCACTCACACACTCACAGGCACACAAATACCCACAGACACACACATACTCACACAGATACACACACACACACACACACACACACACTCACTCACAGGCACACACACACTCACGCACACTTACTCACACAGATATACACACACACACACACACACACACACACTCACTCACTCACTCACTCACAGGCACACACACTCACGCACACTTACTCACACAGATACACACACACACACACACACACACACACACTCACACACTCACTCACTCACTCACAGGCACACACACTCACGCACACTTACTCACACAGATACACACACACACACACACACACTCACACACTCACTCACTCACTCACAGGCACACACACTCACGCACACTTACTCACACAGATACACATACTCGCACACAAAACAAACAAGAACTTATTGAGTAACAATTAGTCACCAAACCACCAAATGATGATCAGACAGGGCAGCAGAGATTAGTCTTATGTCTGATCAGACATGATGGTGTGTGTGTGTGTGTGTGTTTGTGTGTGTGTGTTAGGATGAGGCCGAGGATGACAGTGATCTCTCAGATTACGGTGATGAGACTGACGGGAAGAAGGACGCGCTGGCGGAGCCGTGTTTCATGCTGATCGGGGAGATCTTTGAGCTCAGGGGCAGTGAGTACACACACACACACACACGTCACCCGCAGTGATGAAACGTTGAGCTCTCGCATCTGTGGCTGTGAAACTCAACTGATCTCTGACCGCAGGGCCGTGAAACCATAAACTGTGTAAAACAATGTTCGTAGTGTGTGTGACGTCACCCGTAGTGTTTCTGAAGAGCGTTTTGAAGCCCAAAGTGGGCGGAGCCGGCCGTCGCCATCTTGGCAGCGTCACTCCTGGATAAATGTAAATGTGCAGCGAGGCGGATTAGCTGAGGTGACGTGACGCTAACAGACAAACGGCTAGTAGTGACATCAGCGGCAATCCACCTGTCACTCAAGAGGCCACGCCCTTAATTATGCAGAACTTTAAGGCTTAATATAATTTAAACGGATGAGTTATTAAAATATTCACCCCCTCACAGTCGTCATGAAGGGCAACATTAGCTATATAGACCAAAACCACTTTTAGCACCAGACTGAAAACATGTTTATTTCTGCTGTAAAGTTGGACATTTTAACATGAGGGTTTATGGGATTGAGTCTCTTCTGCAGCCGGTCTCTAGTGGCCAGTCCATGAACTGCAGTTTAATCTCAGTGTTGATTCAGGAGAGAGACCGGAAGGTTGCCGTTTGGTAGAAACACACACACACACACACACACACACACACGTCACCCGCAGTGATGAAACGATGAGTTCTCGCGACTGTGGCTGTGAAACTCAACACGTCTCTGACCGCAGGACCATGTGACGGACTAACGGCTAATGCTTCGTAGAGCAGGACTAAAACTATTAAAAACATTTCTGTTCATTTAAAAAAAACTGAAATAAAATAAAATATGAATATTAATTGAAATGGAACTCTTTCTTTTTTAAAGTCCCCCTGTAGTTATTAATTGTTTAACTAATTATGGATGGAACTCAAAACTAATTTTTGATCACTAAAATGTTTAAAATTTTCTTCCTGCCTTAAAATAACTCGACTGTAACTCGACACCCTTGCCTCATTTAGTATGCGCGGTTATATGAATATGCAAATGAGCCCCGCCTCCACTCCCTCACTCACTCACTCTCTCAGAGATCCACTGGTTGACGATCACACGTTGATCTGATTGGTTACACAGTTCTATGAATATGCAAATGAGCCCCGCCTCCACTCACTCACTCACTCACTCAGAGATCCACTGGTTGACGATCACACGTTGATCTGATTGGTTACAAGGTAGTGTGTGACGTCAGAAACACCAGCGATTTCTAACCGTGTTTTTGAGACTGTCTTTGGTTCACTGCAGTTTTAAGCAGAAAATACTCAGCAATGCTGTCGACTTATGAACTTACACATGATTAAAGCGTATTAAAAACACCACATAGACACATAAACAACATTAAAAGCTGGATTTTTTTGTTTTCTTTAAAGGTAGGGTAGGTAGGATTTATATAAAAACTTTTTACCA
This sequence comes from Phoxinus phoxinus, assembly GCF_949152265.1. Taxonomy (NCBI): domain Eukaryota; kingdom Metazoa; phylum Chordata; class Actinopteri; order Cypriniformes; family Leuciscidae; genus Phoxinus; species Phoxinus phoxinus. The sequence continues at coordinate 34,639,693 of NC_136887.1, read as the reverse complement.
AATTTGATTAAACTTTCTATATATATCACTGCATAATTAAAATGTAAGTACCCTGATAAAAAGAGTATAAAAATCGAGTGACTCTAGACCGTTTAATCTTCATTAAACACAGCTCATTATTTCCATTCGGGACAAATCACAGGATTGGCTTGCGCGACTGTCACTCTCCGTCGCCATGACTACCGCCGCTATTACTGGCTCCGCCCACATGCGCGCAGTCGCGCACCCGTTTTTAGGTGGGAGTGAATGGAATTAATGAGCTGTGTTTATTGAAGATTAAATACACTAGAGTCACTCAGTTTTTTTATACTCTCTATTTCAGAGTACTTGCATTTTAATTATGTATTGGTATATAAAGACAGTTTAAACAAATTTGAATACAAGTTTTTTTTAGACAATTCTGACCTACCCTACCTTTAATAAATTTACATTTTAATTACATTTTATGAATTAAATCTACTTTATCACTATAAAAACTGAAATAACCTGTTCAGCATGAAAGTATAATGCAATAATTTAAGACTTTGCTGCTTATATATAGAACCTTTTTGACATAAAGCGTCTTTAACGTCGAGTCAAGAACCCCAGATTTCCTAAAGAACCTTTCAGAATGTACATTTCCTGAAGAAAATGTGTCTCAACTTTTTTAATGTGTTATTTTTCCTAAGCATGTTGCATCAGATGCAGTGACGCTCGTGTGTGTGTGTGTGTGTGTGTTTCTCTCGGCAGTGTTTAAGTGGGTGAGGAAGACACTAATTGCACTAGTCCAGGTCACGTTTGGACGCACCATAAACAAGTAAGCAGAGCTGGAAGTGCTGGTAATGGAGACATGCTGGATTTCCCGCTGAGTTTGTCCTGCGCTCCTCTTCCTCAGGCAGATCAGAGACACTGTCAACTGGATCTTCAGTGAGCAGATGCTGGTTTACTACATTAATATATTCCGGGACACGTTTTGGCCCAACGGGAAGCTGGCGCCTCACAACAAAAGCCGCTCTGAGAGCGAACGCAAGGAAACCAAGGAGAGAGCGCAACAGAAGCTTCTAGACAACATCCCAGGTGAGCGGAGAACAGGAACTTTCCCAGCGGAAAACACACACATTTAGTCAGAATTACCGTAATTGTGAGTTTGTGTTATGACAAAACTCGTAGTACCATTTTAAGTTTATATAATCCCACAATTCTGACTTGTTTTTTTATCGCAATTCTGACTTTGTATCGCAATTGTGAGTTTATATCCCACAATTCTGACTTTTTTATCACAATTGTGAGTTTATATCCCACAATTCTGACATTTTTTTATCGCAATTGTGAGTTTACATCCCACAATTCTGACTTTTTTATCGCAATTGTGAGTTTATATCCCATAATTCTGACTTTTTTATCGTAATTGCCTATTTATATCCCACAATTAGGACTTGTTTTTTATCGCAATTCTGACTTTTTTATCGCAATTGCGAGTTTATATCGCACAATTCTGACTTTTTATCGCAATTGCGAGTTTATATCCCACAATTCTGAGTTTTTTATTTGTCATAATTACGATAAATAATCTCAACATAAACTCAATAGTCAGAATTGTAAGATAAAGTCACAATTACCCTTTTTATTTTTCATTCCCTGGTTTTTATTAGTTTGTTTTATATTTCTGTTTAGCTTTAATTTTTGTATTTAAGTATATATATTCAAGTATTAATATTTAATTTATTTTTGACAAAAATGGTTTTTAATAGTTTTTAATGCTTTCTTTTTCTGCAGTATAGAGTAAAGAAAAACACAAAGTGTGGCATAAACTCTATCACTAAAGACTATCACACAAAAAAAACCTTCATATGTTGCAGCGCTGCTGTTTTGGTCATAAATGGTTCATAACATTCTGAGCTTCTAATGTTGGAACCTTGTTATGGTAATTCCTATCGCACCATTATTTTACATTCATACCATTTTAATATTGTTGAAACTCTTTTAAAATCCAAATGAATACAAGAACGAGTCCTGTGTGGATTCAGAGGAGTTTATTTCATGCGGTTTCTGCCTGCATGGAGCGGTTTAATTACAACGGGACACTTAAAACACACACACACACACACACACACACACACACACACACACACACACACACACACACAGAGACACACACACTCAGACACACTGACACACACATATACACACAGACACACACTCACACACACTCAGACACACACACACACACACACACACACACTCAGACACACACACACACACACAGCCTGCAGCGAGAGCAATTACAGCAGCCAGTCTTTCATTGGTCAGCTGAGACTGTGGGATGTGATCAGAAAAGCGTGTTCTTGTTGTTCAGATGCGCTTCAGAATCTGGTCGGGCAGCAGAACGCCAGATACGGGATCATCAAGATCTTTAATGCACTTCAGGAGACCAGAGCCAACAGACATCTTCTCTACGTGAGTCGCACACATGAACCCTGCTGTCGAGTATTAACATCTCTCGCTTCTGCTCTCTGAGAAGCCGGAGCTTTATTCACTGTTCATCTGGAGATCATCAGTGCTCGTCATTCAGAGGAAATCTAGGGGCGCTTTACACAACACTAAAACGTAAAACTTTTTATGCGTTTTGGCCGTTCATTCACGCGACGACGGCGTTGTGGGCGCCTGAAAACACACACTTTTGAAAACGGTCTCCGTGTGAACACCAAAAACTTGAATCTGTAAAGATGGTGACGTGATGCTCATGCGTATCACGCGTTCAGTCTATAGAGTTTCATCGCCATCTACTGGTTTGGCAGCAGAATACAGCGCTTTTTCTCGTTTTCACGGATCCGTGTGAACGGGGATCGTTTTGACAATGGAGTCGTCTATAAACTGAAAACTTCTCCGCTTTAAGCATATCGTTGTCGTGTAAACGTACCCTTAATCTTTGTTGAATTGCTTTAACTTTCTCTTCTTCTGAAACAACTTTGAAATACGCATGTGAATTACAGTGAATTCAATTTAAAAGGAGAAACTAATATATTATATAGACTCATTACATGCAAAGTGAGATATTTCAAGCCTGTATTTGTTATCATTTTGATGATTATGGCTTACAGCTTATGAAAACCTTTTCCAACAGCAATCCGCCGTTATAATAGCAATCCGCCATTATAATAGCAATCCACCGTTATAATAGCAATCCACAGTTATAATAGCGATCCGCCGTTATAATAGCAATCCGCCGTTATAATAGCAATCCACAGTTATAATAGCGATCCGCCGTTATAATAGCAATCCACCGTTATAATAGCGATCCACCGTTATAATAGCGATCCGCCGTTATAATAGCAATCCACCGTTATAATAGCAATCCGCCGTTATAATAGCAATCCACAGTTATAATAGCAATCCACCGTTATAATAGCAATCCACCGTTATAATAGCAATCCGCCCTTATAATAGCAATCCGCCGTTATAATAGCAATCCGCCGTTATAATAGCAATCCACAGTTATAATAGCGATCCGCCGTTATAATAGCAATCCGCCGTTATAATAGCGATCCGCCGTTATAATAGCAATCCGCCGTTATAATAGCGATCCGCCGTTATAATAGCGATCCGCCGTTATAATAGCGATCCGCCGTTATAATAGCAATCCGCCGTTATAATAGCGATCCGCCGTTATAATAGCGATCCGCCGTTATAATAGCGATCCGCCGTTATAATAGCAATCCACCGTTATAATAGCAATCCGCCGTTATAATAGCAATCCACAGTTATAATAGCAATCCGCCGTTATAATAGCAATCCACAGTTATAATAGCAATCCGCCGTTATAATAGCAATCCACCGTTATAATAGCAATCCGCCGTTATAATAGCAATCCACAGTTATAATAGCAATCCGCCGTTATAATAGCAATCCACAGTTATAATAGCAATCCGCCGTTATAATAGCAATCCACCGTTATAATAGCAATCCGCCGTTATAATAGCAATCCACAGTTATAATAGCAATCCGCCGTTATAATAGCAATCCGCCGTTATAATAGCAATCCGCCGTTATAATAGCGATCCACAGTTATAATAGCGATCCACCGTTATAATAGCAATCCGCCGTTATAATAGCAATCCACAGTTATAATAGCGATCCACCGTTATAATAGCAATCCACAGTTATAATAGCGATCCACAGTTATAATAGCGATCCACCGTTATAATAGCAATCCGCCGTTATAATAGCAATCCACAGTTATAATAGCGATCCACCGTTATAATAGCAATCCGCCGTTATAATAGCAATCCACAGTTATAATAGCGATCCGCCGTTATAATAGCGATCCGCCGTTATAATAGCGATCCGCCGTTATAATAGCAATCCACAGTTATAATAGCGATCCGCCGTTATAATAGCAATCCGCCGTTATAATAGCAATCCGCCGTTATAATAGCAATCCGCCGTTATAATAGCGATCCGCCGTTATAATAGCAATCCGCCGTTATAATAGCAATCCACAGTTATAATAGCGATCCGCCGTTATAATAGCAATCCACAGTTATAATAGCAATCCGCCGTTATAATAGCAATCCACCGTTATAATAGCAATCCGCCGTTATAATAGCAATCCACCGTTATAATAGCGATCCGCCGTTATAATAGCAATCCACCGTTATAATAGCAATCCGCCGTTATAATAGCAATCCACCGTTATAATAGCAATCCGCCGTTATAATAGCAATCCACCGTTATAATAGCAATCCGCCGTTATAATAGCAATCCACAGTTATAATAGCGATCCGCCGTTATAATAGCAATCCACAGTTATAATAGCGATCCGCCGTTATAATAGCGATCCGCCGTTATAATAGCAATCCACAGTTATAATAGCGATCCGCCGTTATAATAGCAATCCACAGTTATAATAGCGATCCGCCGTTATAATAGCAATCCGCCGTTATAATAGCAATCCACCGTTATAATAGCAATCCGCCGTTATAATAGCAATCCACCGTTATAATAGCAATCCGCCGTTATAATAGCAATCCACAGTTATAATAGCAATCCACAGTTATAATAGCAATCCACCGTTATAATAGCGATCCGCCGTTATAATAGCAATCCACAGTTATAATAGCGATCCACCGTTATAATAGCAATCCGCCGTTATAATAGCAATCCACAGTTATAATAGCAATCCACCGTTATAATAGCAATCCGCCGTTATAATAGCAATCCACAGTTATAATAGCGATCCGCCGTTATAATAGCAATCCGCCGTTATAATAGCGATCCGCCGTTATAATAGCAATCCGCCGTTATAATAGCGATCCGCCGTTATAATAGCAATCCGCCGTTATAATAGCAATCCGCCGTTATAATAGCGATCCGCCGTTATAATAGCAATCCACAGTTATAATAGCGATCCGCCGTTATAATAGCGATCCGCCGTTATAATAGCAATCCACCGTTATAATAGCGATCCGCCGTTATAATAGCGATCCGCCGTTATAATAGCGATCCGCCGTTATAATAGCGATCCGCCGTTATAATAGCAATCCACAGTTATAATAGCAATCCGCCGTTATAATAGCAATCCGCCGTTATAATAGCAATCCACAGTTATAATAGCAATCCGCCGTTATAATAGCAATCCGCCGTTATAATAGCAATCCGCCGTTATAATAGCAATCCACCGTTATAATAGCGATCCGCCGTTATAATAGCAATCCGCCATTATAATAGCGATCCGCCGTTATAATAGCGATCCGCCGTTATAATAGCAATCCGCCGTTATAATAGCGATCCGCCGTTATAATAGCGATCCGCCGTTATAATAGCGATCCGCCGTTATAATAGCGATCCGCCGTTATAATAGCGATCCGCCGTTATAATAGCGATCCGCCGTTATAATAGCAATCCGCCGTTATAATAGCGATCCGCCGTTATAATAGCGATCCGCCGTTATAATAGCGATCCGCCGTTATAATAGCAATCCACCGTTATAATAGCAATCCGCCGTTATAATAGCAATCCACAGTTATAATAGCAATCCGCCGTTATAATAGCAATCCACAGTTATAATAGCAATCCGCCGTTATAATAGCAATCCGCCGTTATAATAGCAATCCGCCGTTATAATAGCAATCCACAGTTATAATAGCGATCCACCGTTATAATAGCAATCCGCCGTTATAATAGCAATCCACAGTTATAATAGCAATCCACCGTTATAATAGCGATCCACAGTTATAATAGCGATCCACCGTTATAATAGCAATCCGCCGTTATAATAGCAATCCACAGTTATAATAGCGATCCACCGTTATAATAGCAATCCGCCGTTATAATAGCAATCCACAGTTATAATAGCGATCCGCCGTTATAATAGCGATCCGCCGTTATAATAGCGATCCGCCGTTATAATAGCAATCCACAGTTATAATAGCGATCCGCCGTTATAATAGCAATCCGCCGTTATAATAGCGATCCGCCGTTATAATAGCAATCCGCCGTTATAATAGCAATCCACAGTTATAATAGCGATCCGCCGTTATAATAGCAATCCACAGTTATAATAGCAATCCGCCGTTATAATAGCAATCCACCGTTATAATAGCAATCCGCCGTTATAATAGCAATCCACCGTTATAATAGCGATCCGCCGTTATAATAGCAATCCACCGTTATAATAGCAATCCGCCGTTATAATAGCAATCCACCGTTATAATAGCAATCCGCCGTTATAATAGCAATCCACCGTTATAATAGCAATCCGCCGTTATAATAGCAATCCACAGTTATAATAGCGATCCGCCGTTATAATAGCAATCCACAGTTATAATAGCGATCCGCCGTTATAATAGCGATCCGCCGTTATAATAGCAATCCACAGTTATAATAGCGATCCGCCGTTATAATAGCAATCCACAGTTATAATAGCGATCCGCCGTTATAATAGCAATCCGCCGTTATAATAGCAATCCACCGTTATAATAGCAATCCGCCGTTATAATAGCAATCCACCGTTATAATAGCAATCCGCCGTTATAATAGCAATCCACAGTTATAATAGCAATCCACAGTTATAATAGCAATCCACCGTTATAATAGCGATCCGCCGTTATAATAGCAATCCACAGTTATAATAGCGATCCACCGTTATAATAGCAATCCGCCGTTATAATAGCAATCCACAGTTATAATAGCAATCCACCGTTATAATAGCAATCCGCCGTTATAATAGCAATCCACAGTTATAATAGCGATCCGCCGTTATAATAGCAATCCGCCGTTATAATAGCGATCCGCCGTTATAATAGCAATCCGCCGTTATAATAGCGATCCGCCGTTATAATAGCAATCCGCCGTTATAATAGCAATCCACAGTTATAATAGCGATCCGCCGTTATAATAGCGATCCGCCGTTATAATAGCAATCCACCGTTATAATAGCGATCCGCCGTTATAATAGCGATCCGCCGTTATAATAGCGATCCGCCGTTATAATAGCGATCCGCCGTTATAATAGCAATCCACAGTTATAATAGCAATCCGCCGTTATAATAGCAATCCGCCGTTATAATAGCAATCCACAGTTATAATAGCAATCCGCCGTTATAATAGCAATCCGCCGTTATAATAGCAATCCGCCGTTATAATAGCAATCCACCGTTATAATAGCGATCCGCCGTTATAATAGCAATCCGCCATTATAATAGCAATCCGCCGTTATAATAGCAATCCGCCGTTATAATAGCAATCCGCCGTTATAATAGCAATCCGCCATTATAATAGCAATCCACAGTTATAATAGCGATCCGCCGTTATAATAGCGATCCGCCGTTATAATAGCGATCCGCCGTTATAATAGCGATCCGCCGTTATAATAGCAATCCGCCATTATAATAGCAATCCACAGTTATAATAGCGATCCGCCGTTATAATAGCGATCCGCCGTTATAATAGCGATCCGCCGTTATAATAGCGATCCGCCGTTATAATAGCGATCCGCCGTTATAATAGCGATCCGCCGTTAAAATAGCGATCCGCCGTTATAATAGCAATCCACAGTTATAATAGCGATCCGCCGTTATAATAGCGATCCGCCGTTATAATAGCGATCCGCCGTTAAAATAGCGATCCGCCGTTATAATAGCGATCCGCCGTTATAATAGCAATCCACCGTTATAATAGCGATCCGCCGTTATAATAGCGATCCGCCGTTATAATAGCGATCCGCCGTTATAATAGCGATCCGCCGTTATAATAGCGATCCGCCGTTATAATAGCGATCCGCCGTTATAATAGCGATCCGCCGTTATAATAGCGATCCGCCGTTATAATAGCGATCCGCCGTTATAATAGCGATCCGCCGTTATAATAGCGATCCACCGTTATAATAGCAATCCGCCGTTATAATAGCGATCCGCCGTTATAATAGCAATCCGCCGTTATAATAGCAATCCGCCGTTATAATAGCGATCCGCCGTTATAATAGCGATCCGCCGTTATAATAGCGATCCGCCGTTATAATAGCGATCCGCCGTTATAATAGCGATCCGCCGTTATAATAGCGATCCGCCGTTATAATAGCGATCCGCCGTTATAATAGCGATCCGCCGTTATAATAGCGATCCGCCGTTATAATAGCGATCCGCCGTTATAATAGCGATCCGCCGTTATAATAGCGATCCGCCGTTATAATAGCGATCCGCCGTTATAATAGCGATCCGCCGTTATAATAGCGATCCGCCGTTATAATAGCGATCCGCCGTTATAATAGCGATCCGCCGTTATAATAGCGATCCGCCGTTATAATAGCGATCCGCCGTTATAATAGCGATCCGCCGTTATAATAGCAATCCACAGTTATAATAGCGATCCGCCGTTATAATAGCAATCCGCCGTTATAATAGCGATCCGCCGTTATAATAGCAATCCGCCGTTATAATAGCGATCCGCCGTTATAATAGCAATCCGCCGTTATAATAGCAATCCGCCGTTATAATAGCGATCCGCCGTTATAATAGCAATCCACAGTTATAATAGCAATCCGCCGTTATAATAGCAATCCACAGTTATAATAGCAATCCGCCGTTATAATAGCAATCCACAGTTATAATAGCAATCCGCCGTTATAATAGCAATCCACAGTTATAATAGCAATCCGCCGTTATAATAGCGATCCGCCGTTATAATAGCGATCCACAGTTATAATAGCGATCCGCCGTTATAATAGCAATCCACAGTTATAATAGCAATCCGCCGTTATAATAGCGATCCACAGTTATAATAGCAATCCGCCGTTATAATAGCAATCCACAGTTATAATAGCAATCCTCCGTTATAATAGCAATCCGCCGTTATAATAGCAATCCACAGTTATAATAGCAATCCGCCGTTATAATAGCGATCCACAGTTATAATAGCAATCCACAGTTATAATAGCAATCCACAGTTATAATAGCAATCCGCCGTTATAATAGCGATCCACAGTTATAATAGCGATCCGCCGTTATAATAGCAATCCACAGTTATAATAGCAATCCGCCGTTATAATAGCGATCCGCCGTTATAATAGCAATCCACAGTTATAATAGCAATCCGCCGTTATAATAGCGATCCGCCGTTATAATAGCAATCCACAGTTATAATAGCAATCCGCCGTTATAATAGCGATCCGCCGTTATAATAGCGATCCGCCGTTATAATAGCGATCCGCCGTTATAATAGCGATCCGCCGTTATAATAGCGATCCGCCGTTATAATAGCGATCCGCCGTTATAATAGCGATCCGCCGTTATAATAGCGATCCGCCGTTATAATAGCAATCCACAGTTATAATAGCAATCCGCCGTTATAATAGCGATCCGCCGTTATAATAGCAATCCTCCGTTATAATAGCGATCCGCCGTTATAATAGCAATCCACAGTTATAATAGCAATCCGCCGTTATAATAGCGATCCGCCGTTATAATAGCAATCCACAGTTATAATAGCGATCCGCCGTTATAATAGCAATCCGCCGTTATAATAGCGATCCACAGTTATAATAGCAATCCACAGTTATAATAGCAATCCGCCGTTATAATAGCGATCCACAGTTATAATAGCGATCCGCCGTTATAATAGCAATCCGCCGTTATAATAGCGATCCGCCGTTATAATAGCAATCCACAGTTATAATAGCAATCCACAGTTATAATAGCGATCCGCCGTTATAATAGCAATCCACAGTTATAATAGCAATCCGCCGTTATAATAGCGATCCGCCGTTATAATAGCGATCCGCCGTTATAATAGCAATCCACAGTTATAATAGCAATCCGCCGTTATAATAGCAATCCGCCGTTATAATAGCGATCCGCCGTTATAATAGCGATCCGCCGTTATAATAGCGATCCGCCGTTATAATAGCGATCCGCCGTTATAATAGCGATCCGCCGTTATAATAGCGATCCGCCGTTATAATAGCGATCCGCCGTTATAATAGCGATCCGCCGTTATAATAGCGATCCGCCGTTATAATAGCAATCCGCCGTTATAATAGCGATCCACCGTTATAATAGCAATCCACAGTTATAATAGCAATCCGCCGTTATAATAGCGATCCGCCGTTATAATAGCGATCCGCCGTTATAATAGCAATCCGCCGTTATAATAGCGATCCGCCGTTATAATAGCAATCCGCCGTTATAATAGCAATCCACAGTTATAATAGCAATCCGCCGTTATAATAGCGATCCGCCGTTATAATAGCAATCCACAGTTATAATAGCAATCCGCCGTTATAATAGCGATCCGCCGTTATAATAGCGATCCGCCGTTATAATAGCGATCCGCCGTTATAATAGCGATCCGCCGTTATAATAGCGATCCGCCGTTATAATAGCGATCCGCCGTTATAATAGCGATCCGCCGTTATAATAGCGATCCGCCGTTATAATAGCGATCCGCCGTTATAATAGCAATCCGCCGTTATAATAGCGATCCACCGTTATAATAGCAATCCACAGTTATAATAGCAATCCGCCGTTATAATAGCGATCCGCCGTTATAATAGCGATCCGCCGTTATAATAGCAATCCGCCGTTATAATAGCGATCCGCCGTTATAATAGCAATCCGCCGCGCCGGCTCTTAAAGGATTAGTTCACTTTTAAAGTGAAAATTCTGTCATCATGTACTCACCCTTAAGTTGTTTCAAACCTGTATGAATTTCTTTCCTCTGCTGAACACAAAGGAAGATATTTAGAAGAATGTCAGTAACCAAACAGTTTTTGGTTCCCAATGACTTCCATAGTAGGAAAAAAATATACTATGGCAGTCATTGGGAACCAAAAACTGTTTGGTTACTGACATTCTTCTAAATATCTTCCTTTGTGTTCAGCAGAGGAAAGAAATTCATACAGGTTTGAAACAACTTAAGGGTGAGTACATGATGACAGAATTTTCACTTTAAAAGTGAACTAATCCTTTAAAGGGAATGTGAGAGGACGCTCTGATTGGTTTACTTCACGTTACGCCCAAACCACAGCTATGAGTAATGAAGCGACTTCAGACCAACACATTTTAGATTTGCGTCGGGCGCAAGAGTCGTTTATCCCGCCGGTATAATAGCAACAGCGCCGGGATCCGCCCACAGAGTTACTTGCGCTTTGATACTTGCGTTCCAGAGCGTTACAATAGGGCCCTGTGTGTGTTTAACTTTTAATTGTCTGATGAAGAGCCTACGTGCTCGAAGCGTTGCCACCTGTGTGTGAGTCCACCATTACACTTCACATTTTTGTGCTGACTCCCCCCCCCCATTTTTTCATTAATTTCCTTGTTTGATCTTCATAATGCTGTGTGTCTGATTTGACCCAGTTTTGTCTCTGTGTTCAGATCTTGCTGGAGATGCTTCTTAAAGAGCTGTACCCCGAGCTGAGCGTCGACACCGTACAGGCCTGAGCTTTTCTCTCTCAAACACGTCATGAATCTGTGTTTGTGTTTTAATCTGTTCTTGTGTTTTTGGAGGAACAGGCCCGGTCACTCACTGCCAGCTGTCATCTTCTGCTTCTCTCTTTCCTTTTCTTCTAGAGGGTTTTGCTTTGTAATGTGAACTATGAGTGTAAAAGAAGAAGCCAGACCAATGTAAACGCTCTACATATTATTGTGACCATTATGAAGGCTTTTAATCGTGCAATATGTCATGTACAGTTATTGTGAAGGTTCTGTTTGTGATATTATTATTATTATTATTATGATTATTAATATTATTATAGACTTTTATTTTTACCAAAAATAGGCTAGAGCATTTATAAGCAATAAATTGCAAAAGAAGATCTGTCATGTGTCATGTCTTCAATATAGTCAAATATTAATACATTCAAATGCAATTCATATCTTGAACTTGAGTACAATTTCTAAATTAATATATTTTTGTTGTTTTTATTGTTTTCTTTCTCTTTTTTTTTGGTGGGGGAAGTAAATAATATCAGTTGATGTATTTATACATGTAATGATTTCAGAGAAGAAAAAAAGTTATGTAGTAGTTTTAAAATATTTATAACATTCATTTAAAAAATATGTTTGAAAACTTTTTGAAAACAATACATTTGATATGTACATATTCAAGATATAAAGCTAAACTTTTTTCATAAAAAATAAAACTGACTTGAATATTAAGGAGAATTTGGCACATGCATTTTCATCTAGGTTATTAAAAGACTCTCTGGATCATCTTTATATCACAGTGAAATAATACTTGAGTTCTCCGAGATGAAACCAGTGATTGTGATTTATATTCTGCCGTGCACGACGTTCATCTGCAGCTCCTGGCAGATTTCTGGATCCATCCTGGCAGCCTGACGACAAGGAGACAAACCAGACACTCGGCTTTATACTGTACAGATCGCTGCAAATCATACCACAACTCTGACTTTATCGCAATTTTAGTGTTTACTGCTTACAATTCTGACATTATCGCAAATGCGAGTTAACATCCCACAATTCTGACTTTTTTATCGCAATTGCAAGTTTATATCCCGCAATTCTGACATTATTTTAATCGCAAATGTGTTTATTTCCTGTAATTCTGGGTTTTTAATCCTAATTGCGAGTTTACGTCCCAATTTTTTTTGGTTTTTTTCCGCAATTGCAAGTTTATATCCCACAATTCTGAATTTTTATTAATGCAAATGTGTTTATATCCCGTAATTCTGAATTTTTAATCGTAATTGTGAGTTTATATCTGGCAATTCTGATTTTTTTTTATCGCAATTGTGAATTTATATCTCGCAATTCTGACTTTATCGCAATTTTTGTTTACTGCTTACAATTCTGACATTATCGCAAATGCGAGTTAACATCCCACAATTCTGACTTTTTTATCGCAATTGCAAGTTTATATCCCACAATTCTGACATTTTTATTTATTTGCAAATGTGTATTTCCTGTAATTCTGCCTTTTTAATCCTAATTGCGAGTTTACGTCCCACAATTCTGAATTTTTATTAATGCAAATGTGTTTATTTCCCATAATTCTGAATTTTTAATCGTAATTGTAAGTTTATATACCACAATTTTGACTTTTTAATCGCAATTGCAAGTTTGTACACGGCAAATCAGATTTTTTATTATAGCAAATGTGTTTATATCCCGTAATTCCGACTTTTTAATCGTAATTGTGAGTTTATATACCACAATTCTGACTTTTTAATCGCAATTGCAAGTTTATATCTGGCAATTGTGAATTTATATCTCTCAATTCTGACTTTATCGCAATTGTGAGTTTATATTCCGCAGAATTTTTGAGAGAGAATCTCTCAACTGCAATTCAAAGAGTCAGAATTGCTTTTATTATTTCCCACATCGCTTCTCAGCAGCTGCACGTTTTACAGGTCAAACATCTGTGCAGAAGAACTTCATTATAACAGACACTTACTGCTAAGAAAATACTTATACTTATAATACCGTCTATCACTATTTGCACCGAGTGTACCTGTGAGAAGTATCTTTTTGCTCTGTCTCTGTTCTGCAGGACTCCTCGGCCCAGATAAAGACAGCGTGCGAAGTAAAACATGGCTATAGTGATGCCCTTCCTGATGAACTCCTCCACACAGCCTGTGTGTCTCGCTATAGCACTGATGTCCTCGTATCCACACACTCTGAGAGAACAACGAACCAGTTATTACATGCCGAATCTAACCGAGCAGTGTGTGTTTGAGCGTGTGTGTGTGTGTGAGGCTGCACCTTTCTCCCAGCACTGCGGCTCTGGAGTAGAGCTTGCGCTGGTAGTAGCAGGCCGTCAGGTGACCCTGAGCGTAAACGTTCCCTCTCTCCGCCGAGTCCTTCAGGCAGAACAGAGCCGAGTCCGGGTCCTTCTGCACACCGAGCCCGTACAGATACATGACTCCCAGAGCGCCCTGAGACTCCACACTGCCGTTCCCACACGCCTCCGAGTGCCACGAGAACGCCTGACACACACACACACACACACACACACACGCTCAGGTTCACCTACATCTGAAAAAACCTGCATTAGATTCGTTTATATATGTAATTCTGACTTTTTATCGTAATTGCGAGTTTATATCCCACTATTCTGACTTTTTTATCGTAATTGCGAGTTTATATCCCACAATTCTGACTTTTTATCATAATTGCGAGTTTATATCCCACAATTCTGAGTTTTTATAGTAATTGCGAGTTTATATCCCACAATTTTATTGTAATTGCGAGTTTATATCCCGCAATTCTGACTGTTTTTATCGTGATTGCGAGTTTATATCCCACAATTTTATTGTAATTGCTAGTTTATATCCCACAATTCTGAGTTTTTATCGTAATTGCGAGTTTATATCCCACAATTTTATTGTAATTGCGAGTTTATATCCCACAATTCTGACTGTTTTTATCGTAATTGCGAGTTTATATTCTACAATTCTGACTTTTTTTATCGTAATTGCGAGTTTATATCCCACAATTTTATTGTAATTGCGAGTTTATATCCCACAATTCTGAGTTTTTATCGTAATTGCGAGTTTATATCCCACAATTCTGAGTTTTTATCGTAATTGTGTGTTTTTATCCCGCAATTCTGACTTTTTTATCGGAATCATGAGTTTTTAACCCACAATTCTGACTTTTTTTTATCGAAATCGCGAGTTTATATCCCACAATTCTTGCCAACCACAGACCTATTCCACTCATAAATCATTATTAGAAAAGATTCCCAAAGGCTGCATGAGGACCTTTGTGAGGTCGAGGGTCTCCGGTCTGCAGTAGAACATGCCGAGGGACGACTGCGCTTCCACACTCGCGCTCGGGTTCCCATCGTCGGCCGCCAGGAGCCAAAGCCTGCGAGGAACACACCAGGGCACAGTCACACATCGTGCAACAATATATCGTGTCATAATATATCGCAATACAAAAATGCAACAATATGTATTGTGACATTATGTATTGTGGATACTTCACCCAAAATAAAAATTACTGTGTGAGGAAAAAAAATAATGCTTACATTATATTCAACATTATAGTAGTTTAATGTAGTAATGTATAATAATGCAATGAATTTATGTAAAAAGTGGCCGACATTATTTTAATATTGTTATTCTGGAGTCTCTATTGTCCTGTGCTTTGGGTTTCCAGCACCAAGTCCAAGACTGTTCATTTACACTCACAATTAAATATCAAATTCAGCATTTTAATCAACAATACATTTGGTGGTTAACCTTTTATCATATGTTTTGGAGTATAGCAATAATATAATATTGTGAGCTCAGTATCGGGATGTGTATTAAAATGTGTGTAAAAATATACATTATTAAACAACATAGTTTAATGTAGCACTGACACTAAAACTCTGAAAACTAGAAATTTTTTCTCACAGTAATTTTTATTTTGGGTGCACTACACACAATACATATTGTCACTATCCACGACACATATTGATGCATTTTTGTGTCACGATGTATAGTTCCAGCCCTAGCGTGCACAGATGTGTTGACTTGAGATGTGTGTTGTGTGCTAGTTCCTCACCGCTCCGCTTCAGCGCTGGACGCCTGGACCCCGTAGCCCTCCAGATACGCCCGGCCCAGGTTATACAGCGCCGCGTGTCGGACCGAGCCCACGTCTGAGCAATCCCACAATGCAACTCTTCTCATCAACTCCATTGCTTTGCCCTGTTAAAGTCGGTGGTTTTCATATGGACAATGAGACTTTAATAGAGTGTAACGGTGTCTGTCCCCTTTTCCCGAAGTATTTTTGTCCATACATTTTTCCCATAGGGATTTTAAAATGAACCAAGCCAATCAGCTGCGAGGAGAATCACAACACTACAAAATTAAACTTAAAGCAAAAAAGTGTTTGAAAATCAGACAAAAATACAAGACTGTGTGCTTAAGGACTTCAGTGAGGGAAAAAACTACAATCCCATGAAGCATTGCGAATGACACAAACTAAAAAACAGGCGAAATATAAGCTACTCATTTAATATGTTGATTATATATAAAAAAATATATTTTTTAAAGGGGTGGTTTAGTATGATTAGACTTTTCTAATTGTAGTTAGTGTGTAAAGTTGCTGTTTGATCATAAACAACATCTGCAAAGTTACAACGCTCAAAGTTCAGAGTAAAGGAAGATATTTGCTTTTTAAGGACTACAACAAACGGCTGGTAGAGACTACACGACATTCCTCCCGGGTTAGTGACATCACCAACCCTAAAATTTGCATAAACCCCGCCCCCTGAACACGATTTATAGATTATCATGACAGAATATGCTAATCAATGACTAGAAGATAACTACACATAATCTACATAAACTCATCAACTAAACATTCAGAAATGTCCTGTTCTTCTACATGTTGTCACTTCTTCTAGAGTCTCTCCATCACAGAAATTTCCAGTGTGTGTGTGTGTGTTAAAAGGTCGCGCGCTCTTGAAGCTCCTCCCCTGTGCCGGGAGCAGCAGCTCATTTGCATTTAAAGGGACAGACACAAACGGTGTGTTTTTGCTCACCCTCAAAAAGTGACTTTAACATGATATATAAAAATATCTGTGGGGTATTTTGAGCTAAAACTTCACACACACACTCTGGAGACATCAGAGACTTATTTTACATCTTGTGAAAAGGACATTATACCCCCCCCCCCTTTAGGTTCATTGCAAAATATGCAGATATATACAAACATTTCATTATTTTGAGTGTAGAGAGATAGGTTTATGGCAGTGGGCGGAGCTAAAGAGCTGTTTTGGCGGTTTTTGCTTGTCTCGACTCTGATTGGTGGAATTTTCTGTACAGCATCATGGGTAATGTAGTTTATCACCACACATTTAGCTGTTAAACACGATTATTTTATAAATAAGATGACATAATGCGGGCTAACAGTTTCAACAGAAGTAACAGGTTTATGAGTTATCGTTCAAAATCAGTTTTCATATGGAGAGTTTTTACTTCCGGACTTTAGTTGCTTTTGCAGGCGTTTGTAAATTTGTAACATATTTGTAACATAATAAAAGCCTATTATTACTGTGGATCTGAGAGATATCTAAGGTCCTCACAAGGTCTTCTTTGGTTCCCAGGCCGTCGTAATACATGACCGCCAGCTGATAAAGAGCTCGGGGATCTTCATCTTTAATGCGGTCGAAGATCCTCTCCGCTTCTGTGTAGCGGCCCTGCAGAACAAACACCAGGAGTCAGGATTCATGCATCACAGTCCCACATGAGTCTGGCCTATAGAAACTGCAGAATAATGAGAGAGCTTAGGCCTCATCACCTCCTCGTAGTGTAACTGTCCCAGGAGGAACGCGGCCTGAGAATCTCCACGTTCTGCTTTCTCTTTCAGCAGATTCACCGTCTTCTCCACCGACTCAGCACTGATCTCTGCTCAAATCAAACACAATCAGTGTGTGTGTGTGTGTGTGTGTGTCTCTTTTGTAAAGTGTAATTTATTCCTGTGATCAAAGCATCATTACTCCAGTCTTCAGTGTCACATGATCCTTCAGAAATCAGTATAATATGATGATCTGATGCTCAAGAAACATTTCTCATTATTATCAATGTTGAAAACAGTTATTTACATGTTTATTTCAGAATTATTTGATATAGAAAGTTCAAGAGAGCAGCATTTATCTGAAATCTAAAGCTTTTGGAACATTAAAAACGACCGTTCAAAAGTTTGGGGTCAGTAAGAATTTTGATTTGATTTTTTTGGGGGAAAGAAATGAAAGAAATCAATACTTTTATTCATCAAGGATGAATTAAATTGATAAAAAGTTGCAGTTAAGATATTTATAATGTCACAAAAGATTATATTTCAAATAAATGCTTTTTTTTAAACTTTCTGTTCATCAAAGAATCCTGAAATAAACATGTAAATAACCGTTTTCAACATTGATAATAATAATAATAATGAATGTTTTTTGAGCATCAAATCCGCATATTATGAAGGATCACGTGACACTGAAGACTGCTGAAAATTCAGCTTTGATCACAGGAATAAATTACGTTTTAAAATATATTAAAATAGAAAACAGTTATTTTAAATTGTCATAATATTTAACAATATTACAGTTTTTTTGTTGTTGTTGGTATTTTTAATCAAATAATGCAGCCTTGGTGAGCAGAAGAGACCTCTTTTAAAAACATTAAAAATCTTGCCGATCCATAACTTTTGAATGCTAGTGTATATTTAAAACACACATCTCCGATCACGTGTTTGACTCACCTGGTTGCTTCACCTCTTCTCTAACGTTAATATCTTTATGATTCTCGGTTATTGGTTTGAGAAACTTCGAGGTTGTGATTTTCTCCATTTCCCCCGACAGAACCACTAAATCACTGCTTTCAAACACACTTTACTTTCACCATCAGCAGCACTGTAAGAAACGGCATAATGCGTAGATTATTTCGACGTTTTTCTCTCTCTATACAATTCCTAAAGGATAAACCTCGTTTTTGATAGTGGCGAAAAGTAAATAAACAACATTACAAACAAATGTTACCATGACAGCCACTGATGACCTCACATTTGGGCTTTTCATTGAACTTATCGTAGTTATTAATATAATAGAATAAATTAGATAATTATGTAATAATATAAGTTTCAACAATTGCGTGTTTATTAAAATCTTATTTATCTCCCTGCCGCCTAATTTGTTAAAATGAAAAAAAAAAAATGAAAAATGAAAAAACACACACAGTCTAACAGTTTTATTTTCATTTAATAAGAGACATGTTTTATTTTATATAGTTTTTGATCATATACATTATATACAATTTACACTTTATATAATGTAATGTAAATGTAAATTCATAGTTTTGGCTCTGATTACAAAATAAGAGTCCGCAGAAACGTTGAAAATGTGAGAAAAGATCCTCGTGGGTTGCCGTCGATCCTCACTGCACAACACGGAAATGAGAATTTCAAAACACTAATCCGGCACAGTCTTCATTAATCGTGTGGATTTAGAGCCGTTTCTCTTCAAAATGCCGTTATATTGCGTTCAGTGAGAAATAAGGCAGGCGACGGTGTTTGTGTTGTCTTATGTGTAGAAGTGATATATTAATGAGGTGTATTAATATTCATCATGAAGCTGAGCTCATCAGTATTTGCTTTATTGTGTCTCATATTTGAGATTGTGTCAATCGCTCTTTTCCTGAGAGGATTCTTCCCTGTTCCTGTCAAATCCTCCTTTTCAGCCAAGAGCAAACTGACTGACTTTCCTGCAGAGCCACACACAGGTAAACACACACTCACTCACTCACACACACACACACACACACACACACACACTCACTCACTCACTCACTCACTCACACACACACACACTCACTCACTCACTCTCACACACACTCAGAATTATTAATTATGATAGTGATGATTAATTGTGATGTATAAGTATTATTAAAGATACATCTGGGTTATTATTTATTGAGACTGATTTTTAAAAATTAATTATTAATTTATCTTATTTTTTAGATACTTGTTATCCTTTTGTTTTTTATATTTATATATATATATATAATTTATATTTGTTATTTATAGAATATAATTATTGAAGAAATATAACTTCTGTGTTTTTTTATATATATTTATCTTTTTTTTAGTAAATTATAAATTATTTAAAAATGTATATATAATTTTTTTTAATTATTAATTATATTAGATTTTTAGATAATATTCTTTAGCTTTAAATATAATTTATTTGTGTTATTTTTATAATTATATATAATATATATTTTTTTGTGTTTTTATGTATTTATTATAATACATTTATTAAATTATTTAATTTATAATTATATTTAGATATTTTAGATACTCATAATTTTTTTAGCTTTATATACAGTATATCATTTATAGTTATTTAAAAAATATATATAATTATATATAATAAATATAACTTTGTGTGTTTTTATATGTATTTATAATAAATGTATTAAATAAGTTATAATTTTTTTTATAATTTCATTCATAGTTACATTTAGACTCTAGATGCTCATTATTCTTCAGCGTGTCGAGCACATCTACAGCTTCACCTTTGCTTTACAGAGATAACAGGAAAATAATGCAACAAAGTACTTCAGTGTTGTGTGTGTGTGTGTGTGTGTGTTCCAGCAGGAGACGGCGTGAACTCGTCGCGAGCGCCGGCTCCGCTGTTCAGGCGTGTGGTGTTGCTCCTGATCGACGCTCTCAGACAGGACTTCGTGTTCGGCTCCGACGGCCGCAGGTTCATGCCGTACACCCGACACGTGCTGGAGAGAGGCTCTTCCCACAGCTTCACTGCCAAAGCCAGACCGCCCACCGTCACCATGCCCAGGATCAAGGTCAGACACACACACACGCGCGCGCGGAAATTCAATCACACACACCCACACACTCGCACACTCACTCACTCACACACACGCTCGCACACACTCACTCACACACATGCTCACACACACACACGCTCACTCACTCACACACACACTCACTCACTCACTCACTCACTCACACACACACACACACTCACTCACACACACGCTC
>NC_136887.1:34583718-34606218 GCF_949152265.1 Phoxinus phoxinus | reverse complement strand
TCATTACATGCAAAGTGAGATATTTCAAGCCTTTATTTGTTATCATTTTGATCTTAGATGAATGTGAAGCTGTTGTAGGAGACTCTAAAATAACATTAGGAGCCTTTAACATAGCATAATGTGGCATTTTTAATGACTTTAAACATAACACAAGTTGACGTTATACTTATAACTGATTGTCGAAGAGGTCCTCTATAGCTCCCCTTGCAGTGCTGAGGATACAGTGTGCACTTAGATTGATTGATATAAATTGCATTCAGATTCAAATCAGTTTTTTCAAGGCCATTTTCCACCTTGTCGCTGAGCATTTTAATTAATACTGTACCTTTAAGACTGAGTTATGAGCTCATGGGTCTTTAAGGCCTGTTTACTGTCTGTTCACTGTTTTGGTTTCTTTAAGAGGCCCTTTTATAAAGTCTTGATGTGTTTTCAGGCTCTAGAACATGTTTTCCTGCTTGAATATTGATTTATTGTCCTCATATTCTCCATTGTTGCGGCTCCTCTCTTCCCAGTCTGTCAGTAACGCTCTGTTCACTTCCTGTCTCTATGAAGCCCCTCCTTCTGAAAAGCACACTGTGCACTGATTGGTCGGTTAGATCAGTGTGTTGTGATTGGTCGAGCGCTTCGAGTGTGTTTGGGAAATGTCCCGCCCCTTCCCATAACCGCCAGTTTAACTCACTACTAACTAACTCAACCAGGCCCCGCCCCTTTATTCTGCTCATTAATTATTATAATGAGGAATATTGTGACGTGTTCGTTCCCGGAAGAAACTCGAGACTAGATGGAGGCGTTTCAGGAGTTCAGAAACACTGACACTGATATAGAGAAGAACTGGAGCTTTCTCATGATCAAGAGCAACATTACACACTGATGAAGATGTGAAGAAAGTAGAATAGCTCGTCTTTAAACAGTGATGTGTGTGTTCTCTCGTCAGGCTCTGACCACCGGCAGCATCCCGGGCTTCATAGACGTGGTGATGAACCTGAACTCTCCGGCTCTGCTCGAGGACAACCTCATCTGGCAGGCCAAGAGCGCCGGCAAGCGGATCATCTTCTACGGCGACGACACGTGGGTTCGACTCTTTCCCAAACACTTCATGGAGCACGACGGCACCACCTCGTTTTTCGTGTCCGACTACACCGAGGTGAGAGGAGCTGAACTCAAAGTGTGTGTCATGAAGAGTCACGTTTACTGCTCAGCCATTTTTATGACCGAAAAATGTTACTTTTCTTTTTTTTCTTTTTTTACTTCATCTGAATGGTACGAAACTTGGTAAAGGTTTTGGCACTTACCGTATATACCCGAATATAAGACGACCCCCCCCCATTTCCAGACTGATTTTTGGGACAAAAAGAGATTTTTGTGGAAAAAATCTGGTTTTCAACAGAAAATAATTTTATTTGAAATTTGCACCGATAATTCATTCTCTCTCTTTTCCAGCACGCGCGCGCACCTTTCTCTCTCTCTCTCTCTCTCTCTCTCTCTCTCTCTCTCTCTCTCTCTCTCTCTCTCTCTCTCTCTCTCTCTCTCTCGCTCTGCGTCTCGCGCGCGCACCTTTCTCTCTCTCTCTCTCTCTCTCTCTCTCTCTCTCTCACGCGCACCTTTCTCTCTCTCTCGCTCTGCGTCTCGCGCGCACACATTTCTCTCTCTCTCGCTCTGCGTCTCGCGCGCGCACCTTTCTCTCTCTCTCTCTCTCTCTCTCTCTCTCTCTCTCTCTCTCACGCGCACCTTTCTCTCTCTCTCGCTCTGCGTCTCGCGCGCGCACCTTTCTCTCTCTCTCTCTCTCTCTCTCTCTCACGCGCACCTTTCTCTCTCTCTCGCTCTGCGTCTCGCGCGCACACATTTCTCTCTCTCTCGCTCTGCGTCTCGCGCGCGCACATTTCTCTCTCTCTCTCTCTCTCTCTCACGCGCACCTTTCTCTCTCTCTCGCTCTGCGTCTCGCGCGCACACATTTCTCTCTCTCTCGCTCTGCGTCTCGCGCGCGCACCTTTCTCTCTCTCTCTCTCTCTCTCTCTCACGCGCACCTTTCTCTCTCTCTCGCTCTGCGTCTCGCGCGCACACATTTCTCTCTCTCTCGCTCTGCGTCTCGCGCGCGCACATTTCTCTCTCTCTCTCTCTCTCTCTCTCTCACGCGCACCTTTCTCTCTCTCTCGCTCTGCGTCTCGCGCGCACACATTTCTCTCTCTCTCGCTCTGCGTCTCGCGCGCGCACATTTCTCTCTCTCTCGCTCTGCGTCTCGCGCGCGCACATTTCTCTCTCTCTCGCTCTGCGTCTCGCGCGCGCACATTTCTCTCTCTCTCGCTCTGCGTCTCGCGCGCACACATTTCTCTCTCTCTCTCTCTCTCTCTCTCTCTGCGTCTCGCGCGCGCACATTTCTCTCTCTCTCGCTCTGCGTCTCGCGCGCGCACATTTCTCTCTCTCTCTCTCTCTCTCTCTCTCTCTCACGCGCACCTTTCTCTCTCTCTCGCTCTGCGTCTCGCGCGCACACATTTCTCTCTCTCTCGCTCTGCGTCTCGCGCGCGCACCTTTCTCTCTCTCTCTCTCTCTCTCTCTCTCTCACGCGCATCTTTCTCTCTCTCTCGCTCTGCGTCTCGCGCACGCACTTCTCTCTCTCTCGCGCTCGCTCGCTCTGCGTCTCGCGCGGCAGAGAGGAGCAGCGTTTTAATTCAGTTAAACACAGATATTATTTTGCTTCTCTAATTGTACATGCAAGTATTGCCGAAATCACAGCACAGATATTGTTTTTATCTCATGTGTATTTGACTTCATCACACGACGGCTCGATTATCAGGATTTTTGTGCAGATTAACATCTTGGAAGGGAAAGCTGGTTATGTCTTAATGGGTCGCGTTTCAGTCACTATTTCATATTAATTAGTTCTTTCTCCCTTTCCCCCGTGATTTTGTCTATATCGCGAATATAAGATGACCCCACATTCAACCTATTTTTTTGGACAAAAACCTCGTCTTATATTCAGGTATATACGGTACTGTGTGAACACACAAAAAAAATCATGAACATGATTCGAAAAGGTTAAATGGTCCTGAAAATAATAGTCACGCGGTCAAAAATGACAAATTTCCTCTAGTGGAAGGGTTTGGTACTGCAGCCTAACACACTCTCACTGAAAGCTTAATTTTTCAGATATTAAGCTCAAATTTTGAACACAATATTTTATATGATATAAATATATATTTTACTGAGATCTCTTATCCAGTGCGAATTGGCTATTATTATTATTATTATTATTACTACAGACATCCTGTTGTAAAATTGCATTACTCCATCTACCCTTGTAAAAATAATCCCGTCCGAATAGGGCTTTAGAGTCTTATTTCTTCTCACCCTCTCAGACTGTAATCTCTCGGTCTCGTTCCCTCAGGTGGACAATAACGTGACCCGTCACCTGGACGGCACGCTGAAGCGGGACGACTGGGATATTCTGATCCTACATTACCTGGGTCTGGACCACATCGGGCACATCAGCGGACCCCACAGCTCCCTGATAGGACCCAAACTCACGGAGATGGACGACATCATCAAGAAGATTCACTCCTCGCTCATATCAAAGGTGTGTTTCAGCTTCTCTTCAACATCTCGGATCCGTCCCAAAGAAGCGGCGACTTCATGATGCAGTCGGATCTATTCGGTGCATGTTTGTGTTTCTCTAAACCTTCTTTTCTTAAAGGGATAGTTCACCCAAAAATGAAAATTAGCCCATGATTTACTCACCCTGAAGCCATCCTAGTGTATATGACATTCTTCAATACAATCAGAGTTATATTAAGAAATGTCCTGGCTCTTCCAAGCTTTATAATGGGAGTGAATGGGTTTTTGTTTTTGGAAATCCATTAAAGTGCATCTATCCATCATAAAAGTGCATCTATAAATCATAAAAGTGCATCTATCCATCATAAAAGTGCATCTATAAATCATAAAAGTGCATCTATCCATCATAAAAGTGCATCTATAAATCATAAAAGTGCATCTATTCATCATAAAAGTGCATCTATTCATCATAAAAGTGCATCTGTCTATCATAAAAGTGCATCTGTCCATCATAAAAGTGCATCTGTACATCATAAAAGTGCATCTATAAATCATAAAAGTGCATCTATCCATCATAAAAGTGCATCTATAAATCATAAAAGGCCATCTATCCATCATAAAAGTGCATCTATCCATCATAAAAGTGCATCTATCCATTATAAAAGTGCATCTATCCATAATTAAAGTGCATCTATCCATAATTAAAGTGCATATATGAATCATAAAAGTGCATCTATCCATCATAAAAGTGCATCTATCCATAATTAAAGTGCATCTGTCCATGATAAAAGTGCATCTATCTATCATAAAAGTGCATTTGTCCATCATAAAAGTGCATCTATCCATAATTAAAGTGCATCTGTCCATCATAAATGTGCATCTGTCCATCATAAATGTGCATCTGTCCATCATAAGTGCATCTGTCCATCATAAAAGTGCATCTGTCCATCATAAAAGTGCATCTGTCCATCATAAGTGTATCTATCCATCATAAAAGTGCATCTGTCCATCATAAAAGTGTATCTATCCATCATAAAAGTGTATCTATCCATCATAAGTGCATCTATCCATAATTAAAGTGCATCTGTCCATCATAAGTGTATCTATCCATCATAAAAGTGCATCTGTCCATCATAAAAGTGTATCTATCCATCATAAAAGTGCATCTGTCCATCATAAAAGTGCATCTATCCATCATAAAAGTGCATCTGTCCATCATAAGTGTATCTATCCATCATAAAAGTGCATCTGTCCATCATAAAAGTGTATCTATCCATCATAAAAGTGCATCTGTCCATCATAAAAGTGCATCTATCCATCATAAAAGTGCATCTGTCCATCATAAGTGTATCTATCCATCATAAAAGTGCATCTGTCCATCATAAAAGTGCATCTATCCATCATAAAAGTGCTCGACACGGCTCTGCGGGGGTTAATAAAGGCCTTCTGAAGTGAAGCGATGCGTTCATGTAAGAAAAATATTCATATTTTAAACTTTATCTACTAAAGTAACTAGCTTCCAGCAGACAGCTAAAAGTCTGCATGAAAATAAAAGCCAATAATACTAAAATAACACTGGTTTTAACACTAGCGAACCTCCACAGAAATCTCTGTCTTTCTGTGCTTGTTATATTTTTTTAAACTAAAAAGTTTGGTTAGTTGTTTTTTTGGCAGATGAACAGATGATGTGAATCCCAGTGATGTTTCACGCTGGATTTTACTGTATAAATAGTCCAAACAGCGTTGCGTTCACATTATAGATCTCACTGTTGCCATGGAAACACTCATATGAGAACTTAAAAACTTTCCAGACCACATCAGTCACTCTCATTTCCAGTCGTAAACGTTCAATACTCAAGCCCAGAACATCATTGTGTCGGCGGTGAATGTAACCTGTGGTTCACGTCAGCTCTCTTCAGGACGTTTGCTTTCTGCCAGCGACTCTGCTCTGGGTAATTGCGTAATTGTGTAATTATGCACATTTATCTGTGTGACATTCACCCTGGCTTATTTGCAGGATTACTGTTTGCTCCTAGTTTCACAAGTTTTGCTCTACTAGAACATATTTTCCTGCTTGAATGTTGATTATTCTCCTCATATTCTCCATTGTTGCGGCTCCTCTCTTCCCAGTCTGTCAGTAACGCTCTGTTCACTTCCTGTCTCTATGAAGCCCCTCCTTCTGAAAAGCACACTGTGCTCTGATTGGTCGGCTGGATCAGTGTGTTGTGATTGGTCGAGCGTTTCGAGTGTGTTTGGGAAATGTCCCGCCCCTTCCCATAACCGCCAGTTTAACACACTACTAACTAACTCAACCAGGCCCCGCCCCTTTATTCTGCGCATTAATTATTATAATGAGGAATATTGTGACGTGTTCGTTCCCGGAAGAAACTCGAGACTACAATGGAGGCGTTTCAGGAGTTCAGAAACACTGATGTAGAGAAGAACTGGAACATTACACACTGAAGACGATGAAATGCTCTCGTCTTGTTTCTCGTCTAAGCTCTCGATCTCACTAGATCGGTGACATCTGCATAACCAGCTGCGTCCTACTTCAGCCCTGCTGCCCGTTATAATATCTGCATGTGAAATCTTATAATATCTGCATGTGAAATCTGTTCCCTCTGCAGGCGAGAGAGTTTAACTCCCTATAGGACCAGAGGAACACATCACACACTCATTAATCATCACACAGATCTTATAGTGAGCGGGGCCTAAAGTAACAGTGAGGTTCAGATCGCTGCGTCAGTAACATCCACAGGAAAAATCACATTCACCTTCATCTTTTCGGATAAAAGAGTACTATGAGAACTTAAAGGAGAACTCCGGTCAATTTTAACATTGAGCTCAATTTTTAGTAAATTTGGAGTGCTGTCAATACAGAGAACAACGACAAAAATCGGTGTTGCCTACACCGTGTTATCCTCTTTTTAAAATTTGCACATGGGGCAAGTTTTAAACCTGCTTTTATCCTCTTAACATCCTTAATGTTTCATTACAAGTGCCCAGCCATGTTGAGTGAGTCCTTCAGAGTGAACACGAGTGAATCTGACTGCAGGAGATGTGATCGATATTAATAAAAATGATGTTAATTCAACAAGCGCACAGACCTGTTACTTCCTGTTTTCGGACGAAGTCCACAGTAGTCGACTGCCGAGTTCACGCGCGTGATCATAGTAACTAAGATGATTTTTTAAAATAAATATCCATCAGAGCTGATATTCTCCAAACACCACACAGCACCGTCTTCGGCTGACAGTCTAACTGTGCGTTCACACCGCCGCCGGCGAGAGCGGCAAAATTCGTTCTCGCCGCCCTGCCATCGCCGCCGTGAGATTCGGGGACTCTCTGACGTAGATTTTAGAATGCGTGATTTTTTTAAAAAACTTTATTTAAAGGAGCCGCAAAGCAAATAAGAACTGAACATAAATCAGTATCCTATTTTGTGCATTCTGGCCACACGTAGGGTATAAGTTAACCTATTAAAATCTTTTAAATGTGAAAGTAACAAAACACCAACAATTTCAGACACCTTTTACATTCGTCGTTCTTTTTATTAATGTCCCTGTATGTAAACAGGGACACGTCGTACAATAACGGGAAACCCGCAACAGAAATAATGAACTTTTCCTCCATTTTGCTTAGGAACTAATGTGGTCGGAACCTAAGTTAACAGGATTGTGTTCTCTGGTATCCTCTCAGGCGGAGGACTTCTACATTCCGATTGGTTGCCGCCGAACCGCGTCATAGCTTATTACCATAAAGTTGACTTGATTTCAACTCTTCTCGCCGTCCAAGACGCGCCGCGCCGCGCCGCTCTCGCCGGAGCTCGCCGCCGGCTCTCATTGAAAATGAATGGCTTCCGGCCAATTTGACGCTCTCGCCGCCGGCGGTGTGAACGCACAGTGAGCCTCCACTGTTGCTTAGTTACCGATGATCACGCGCGTGAACTCGACAGTCGACTACTTTGGACTTCGACCGAAAACAGGAAGTAAATACAGGCATGTGCGCTTGTTCTCTGTATTGACAACACTCCAAATTTACTAAAAATTGAGCTCAATGTTAAAATTGACCGGAGTTCTTAGCATTTATAGGGAGTCATAAGTACAGTGGAAAATAAATGAAAAGGACAATCACATTCATAAAATGTATGAAGAGACTCGGGTAGTGTTATCGATGTTATGTCCCGTGTCCATTTCTGTCATGCTTGTGATCTAGGTTTCCTCGTAATGACCTGAGAGTGGCTTTACACCTGTGGATGGCGGAGAGGTTTGTCATGTTTCTGACCGCTTTAATTGGCCGTTTTGGGCTGGCATGTAAATTTTCAAGGTTTTTCGTTGGAAACCTTTGAATAATGTTGTCTTGCTCATCTCGGAAGCTCAGCTACAGCGTGAAATGATGTCTGGGAATACAGTTTCTTTGCCTTAAAACTTTGAGTTTCTGTACCCTAGTTGAATAGGACATTGGGAATCTACCCTGATATCCGTGTGAGTCGAGCTCCCGGTGGGATTGTGTGCATGTGACGGAGGGAAGAGAAGAAATGAACAGATGAATTTGGTATCATGTTTTTTTTTAATGGCTTATGTAAATATGTAAAGGTGCATATTTGGGCTTCTGTGATGTATTGAACATTTCTTGTTCAATATTTGTCACCAAAGTGAAGTCATTTAAAATAATTTGGACATAATTTGGTTGCAAAAATAATAATAGTGAGGGATACAGTTGTAATTTATTAACTAAGAGTAATAAATGCACTAACAAATGTATTGCTCACTGTTAGTTTGTTAGTTTTAACTAATGGGAGCTTATTGTAATGTGTTACCATATTATCTGTCATTATTGCAGAGATTATTCTATTTTTTATTTTTGTATTTTTAGTAGTATTTATATTTATTTTTGTGTGGTGGGCCCAGTGAAAATATTGGCAGAGTCAAATCTGAACTACTGGTCTTCTTAAATCTTTAATAATATTATTAATAATCATATTTTACTATCTTTATGGTCAGTAATGATACTGATTTAAGTTTCACAAATGTAAAGCCCTGTTTTTATTTGTTTTATTAATGTTAAATTAGTTAAATTAATTGTATTTTTTATATTTTTAGTTTTCATGCCAATTATAATTTTAGTGGCTTTGTTATGGGCTTTTGTCATTTTATTAATTTAATTTAAAAAGATTTCTATTTAGGTTTAATTTATTTTTGTTTCAGTTTCAATTTTAGTTTTTATTTATTTCCAGTTAACAATTTAAGTGCTTCAACTTTAAATAAGAATTAATTCAGTGCATTTATCATTTCGTTTACTTTAAGTTTTTCAAATGATATTAAATATTTTATTTAATTTCAGCTTTATTTCAATTAAAATAAATGTGTTTAAAAGTTGTATTTCATGATAAGAACCCTGACCTTTACACAAAACAGTTCTTTCTTCATTTCTGGTGGTGCACAACTGACAGCAAAGACTTTAATGTTCAGCGATGGATTCGTCAGACTGAATCAAATTAAGCCTTTTCCCGTTATTATGTGATTCACGGGACCGGACTCCAGTTATCTTGCCAAGAAAAATCTTTATTATATGTCAGGAGAGAAACTTAAGATGTTGTATTCATGCCAGGTCTGTGTGTTTCCGTGTTTCTCTGCCGTAGTACAGTCAGATTGAGCTTTTATAAAACGGTTCCAATCCTTGATTCTGATTGGTCAATAGCTGTGTTTTATTCACGATAAAACACGGCTATGACCGCTTCACTCAACGGTTCTATATATCACTACACAACACCCCTAGCAACCGCTCTTAGCAACACAAACACATGTTTGTTCTCATCGATATTGTTCATTGAAGCTATAGTTCAGTATTGTGAGAGTAAGCGAGTCTACCTGCATTTACAATAGATAATATAGATATTTTCCTTCAGGTCAGTCCTATATGTCCATAATAAAAAAAATCTGTTTGAATGTCCGCTGAGATATCTTGTCCTTTTAACAGTTAAAGGATAATTCCGGTATTTAACACCTTGAGTCTATATTGTAGTTTGTTTTGGATGAACAAGAGTGGTGGACAACATTTTTTTGACAATGGTTCCTCTCTCGAGTTTTTGACTATAAAAGAATTGGCCATGGACCCATTTAACATTGGAGTCAATGAGCATGTCCGAAAATGTCATTAAAACAGCCAATAATGTTCGTTTACAAAACTGTGCAACTCACCGAGTGATTAGTGATGTTAGTTGATGTTCCAGAAACAAAAAGTGTTGCGAAATACAGTTTCTGTCGTGTTTTATTCGTCATTTTGTAAAATCCCATTGAATTCTGTTGAAGGACTGAGTGCTCGAAAATGACGAATAAAACACGACAGAAACTGTATTTCGCAACACTTTTTGTTTCTGGAACATCAACGAACACCACTAACCACTCGGTGAGTTTAACAGTTTTGTAAACGAACATTATTGGCTGTTTTAATGACATTTTCGGACATGCTCATTGACTCCAATGTTAAATGGGTCCATGGCCAATTCTTTTATAGTCAAAAACTCGAGAGAGGAACCATTGTCAAAAAAATGTTGTCCACCACTCTTGTTCATCCAAAACAAACTACAATATAGACTCAAGGTGTTAAATACCGGAATTATCCTTTAAGGGGTTTTCCCGTGCCCATAGTCATCTGTCAGTTTTCTTCCTTCTCCGTGATCACAAGTTTGAGTCCTTTAATATAAAAGTCTTCTCTACTGACCGAGTCGCTCATAAACACAGTGTTTGCCGCCATCTAATGGAGAAATAATGTATGTAGCTTCTGTTTACGGACAGGGACTATTTTTTTCCAGCGGAAGTAAGGCTTTTAGTGATTTTACCTTATGAAAGTTGAATAGATACATATTTTTCGGCTTTAATAGTTGTATTGTGTGGTAACCGTTTTATAAAAGCAATAAGGTTCTCGAGGCAAGTGCGTGAATAAGTCACGGCTGTAGGGGTTACTTCGCTTCGCGTCGTGCCTATCACGATACAGCACTTGCCTCGAGAACCTTATTGCTTTTATAAAACGGTTACCACACAATACAACTATTAAAGCCGAAAAATAAGTATCTATGCTACTTTTATGAAGTAAAATCACAAAAAAATCACCTTCCGCTGGAAAAAATAGTCCCTGACCGTAAACAGCATTTATTCACGATATAGCACAGCCTCTCGTACCTTATTGCTTACATATACACCACTGAGAGGATTTACAACTTCCTTGTAAGGTAGAAAAACATGTTGCTTATGTTTAAAGCTGCAATCTGTCGTTTTTCCTCTTTGTCGCCATCTCTGTTAGAAATCTGCAATTGCAGTTATTCGCGGAATTATTAACTGTGCGTGGGTAGTAAATCGGCATGAAACAGCGCGGATGAACACAATGTATTGTGGCTGCCGCGTCGCTGTGGATACTGTACTGTCATCAGCAATCTCAGAGTATACTTTTTGAAAGTGTCAACATTAGAATTTTCATCGGTAAATGTCATCTGAACAAGTAACATTCACTTTTGTTCTGACCAAATTCGGGGGGTGGGGGGAAGCATTGCAGTAGCTATATCATGCTGATTAAATCTAACGATTGCTTATATCACGTCAAAACGTGAAAAATATATTTTTTCTGTAGCCAATCTGAAGTCCGAAGTCTTTTGGGTTTTACAACTGGTGAATCTCCAGTTGTCACTGGTGATTGTCGCTTTAAACTTTCGGGATCCGCCATACCAAGTGCTAAGCTAAACCTCCACCTCCATCATCCACACACGCTAGCCGGGGACTCCTTCTCTATGTGTACAGAAGTGACGTAATGACGCAAAGACATGCTCGAAATTCCCGCGGAAATCCACCAGTACCACTGGAATTAAAATCATTATTACAAGCTTACCGTTTTGAATCGAGGTAAGGCAAGCAGATCGTTTTGAACACTGGCTGGTTACGTTTTTTTTCAAAAATGTCTTTTTTGATATTTTTAAACCCAAAAAAGTGCTGGACTGCAGCTTTAAAAATGGAACGTATACCTCATGCGTACATGGTACAATCCACTTTCCATATTAAGAAACTTCCCTATATATATATTCCCTAGTTATAAAAATATAGTTCATCCCATATCTCTGCTCAGCGCACATGTACAACAGACTCTGACTTCACAAAAAAATACATTATGAAAATATTATGACAATGAATAAAGAAAAATAATACAAAAATAAGAACATTAAACAGTAACATTTTAGTCTTCAACACCCATAACTCACAGGTTCATGTCTTTCCCATTGTCTTCCATTCTGTTTCTCATCCCTCTCTCTCCGTCTTCCCTCTCATTACTGTGACACACACTGTGCAGGTCTTCGTCCCCTGAGATCAGTGGGTCTTCTCCTCCTCTGGTCTTCTTTTTAACCAGCACGCTTTCCTTCGATCTGCTCCACATAAGTGTGTGTGTGGTCATTTTTCATCCATAAGCAGAGGAGCAGGCCGTCAGAAGCAGTGGCCTTCACACGATTACTCGTTCAGACTTCAAACTTCACTTGTGTCTATTAAACCTTTGACATAATCAAAAGAGCGCATGTATCATATCATGAAACGGCTTTTCAACATCACAGTATCATAATTTCTCTTACAAATATGAATATCACAGAAATACTGGGATTAAAGTTTATATTTCGAATGTCTACGGTAGCGATCAAAATAGAGCAAAATTAACTTCAAATGAAGATTATATCGTTATGCCAGTAGGTGGCGACAAGTGACTGTTCAAAATGTATTGAATCATTCATTCAAGAGGTCTGTGTATCAACTTATCATTTAATTTCCTATTTGAAAAGGAATAACGAGAAATGAAAAGACTTGTTAATGGACCTTTTATAAGCGAGTCATTGAATCATTCACTCAAGAGATTTGTTTAAAAACACTGATTCATCAGCAATAATATAACGAAGCCTTTATACCGTAAAACTTCAAGTAATAGCCGAGTCCCAAGTAGACGCCTGTCTCTTTTACACGCCTGGTGTGGCTACAGGTTTGGATAAATAAAGGCGGTCTCGAATAGAGGCCTGGTCTGTTCTTTTAGTTTCGGGTTGTATTTAATCGTATAAAACCCGTCAGATCGACTGTTTAAGCCAGTTCTATTGGTGCGTTCAAGTCCTCTTGGGAAGTTCGTACGCACGATGTGGGAAGTCGTGTTTGCGACGGCTGGTGCGTTCAAGTCACTTTCGTCGGAGTAAGATGGCGGAGTACTTTCTCTTAATTAATTACACAAAAATACAGCGAGATTCTTAAACTCTAGTTCTAGTAAATGAAGAACAAATATTTGCATAAGGTGTGCTTTGATTTTTTTAATGTTTTTAGTTAATTTATGAAGCCACTGCAAACTTTATCGTTGTATATTACATTGTTATTTTATAATGTTATCACATTCTGTGCAGGCGATTAGCTTACTGCGCTGTAAATAGAAAAGCCTGGCAAGCTAAATATCTTGTATTGTGTTATTCCGCCATGTTTCTCAGTGACGCCCACAACTCGTAAAGATCGGGGCTTAGAGAAAATCCAGAGCTTCACACTGGTATTTACGACACTGTGGTGGCGTTCAAGTGCGTTCAACTCGTAAATACGATCTATACGATATGACTTGAACGCACGATTAGGTGCAGATTGCGCACGCAAGAGAGCCCTGCACATCTGGGCGGTTAGCGTAAGCAAGGCAGGCAGAGTTACGGCACTGATCCACTTGTCCGACACGAATGTCGTGTGGTGTCGCGACGCCTCCCCACATTTGTACGTTGATGGGCGTTCCTCTAGTTTACCGCTATGGGCGTGGTTTTGAGCCAGTGGCCAATCTAGAACAAAGGACCCGCGAGAGACTTCCCCCCGTCTCCATGTGCGTGCTTCTATTGGATAGCTGCGTCGCGTTCAACGGAATTAATTTGCATAAAGATGGGCATCACGGCGGTGATCCACTTGTCCGTGCGACACTTCTGTCGCGTTGCACTCCACTATATTCCTATGGGTGACGTTAAGCGACTTTGACGCGCTCGCAAAGAATTCCGGGAAGGCGGCGCTTCATTTGAAAAAATGCCGCGCGTCAAAAAGCTGGCCGATGCCCATCTTTAAGCAAATTAATTCCGTTGAACGCGACGCAGCTATCCAATAGAAGCACGCACATGGAGACGGGGGGAAGTCTCTCGCGGGTCCTTTGTTCTAGATTGGCCGCTGGCTCAAAACCACGCCCATAGCGGTAAACTAGAGGAACGCCCATCAACGTACAAATGTGGGGAGGCGTCGCGACACCACACGACATTCGTGTCGGACAAGTGGATCAGTACCGTCAGCCAGCTTTTTGACGCGCGGCATTTTTTCAAATGAAGCGCTGCCTTCCCGGAATTCTTTGCGAGCGCGTCAAAGTTGCTTGATGTCACCCATAGGAATATAGTGGAGTGCAGCGCGACAGAAGTGTCGCACGGACAAGTGGATCACCGTCGTTAAGCTGCGTTCACACTACAAGCGACAAAGCGACACGTTACCATTCATTTCAATGGGGAGCGGGGGCGTTTTCCGGCAACGCGTGATCGCGGCCGTTGGCGTCCTGATGGGGCGTGTCTGGCGACGCGACAAAGTTGAGATCTGTTTAACTTTATGCAAATGAAGGGCGACTTTCGGGAGCGACAACCAATAGGAGTGAAGTCAGTGGAGCGCGTGATCGTCCGTCACTCTCTGACAGAGGCAAGTTGTCCTGTAAGTTGTGATATATCTCCGCGTGCGTACGGTGGTGTTCGCCGTGCTGACTCCGAGCCTGGATGGTTTCGTGAGCACAGATAGACCGGTATTTGCCCGTTTGCTGCAGTTAAATAGCCGCGATGGCAAAAAGCACTCACAGTTTCTCGTTCATCTTTAATATTATGCATGTTATACTGATTACATTTATATTTAGAATTTTCCTTCTAAAATGTATGTTTGTAGTGGCAAGAAAACGGATTTGTTGTCTACAACATGGAGAAACATCCGTGAATGTCACTCACAAACATTACTAGGCAACCAGTGGTTACGCCCACTAGCGTCCTCACCGCCAGCCACTGGCGACCTGCAGCGACAAAGTCGCTTGTAGTGTGAACGTCGCCGGAAACCGCCCGCTGCCCATTGAAATGAATGGTAACGTGTCGCTTGTAGTGTGAACGCTCCTTTAGCGGAGGCTGGAGATGGAGAAGTGGAGGAGAGCAACGAGGAGGAGGAGTTCGAGACAAAAAGTTCATAGGCTCGATAGATATTACCGATAAATTGTATTGTACAGCCCATGGCTGTCACATCATTTAGTTTTTTTATGCTGCCAATAATCTAAAGGGGGTCGCACATCGGACGAGAAGCGCCACGCCGCGTCTATGACAACTCGAGGTATCGCACACCGGACGCGCACTTTGTCAGTTTATGGCCAGCAATATTGTTATGTTTAAAGGAACACTCCGACTTTTTGGGACTTTAGCCTATTCACCTTATCCCCCAGAGTTAGATAAGTCCATACATACCTTTTTCATCTCCGTGCGTGCTATAAGTCTGTTTGACGCACCCACCGCTAGCGTAGCTTAGCACAAAGACTGGATGTGAATGGTTGCAGCTAGCATACTAATCCAAATAAGTGACAAAATAAAACAAACATTTTCCTATTTACATGTTGTGATTTGTATAGTCACAGAGTGTGCAAAA
This sequence comes from Phoxinus phoxinus, assembly GCF_949152265.1. Taxonomy (NCBI): domain Eukaryota; kingdom Metazoa; phylum Chordata; class Actinopteri; order Cypriniformes; family Leuciscidae; genus Phoxinus; species Phoxinus phoxinus. The sequence continues at coordinate 34,590,985 of NC_136887.1, read as the reverse complement.
AACAAAGTCACATGAGACACAGACATATTTTAACCGTATAAATACTGGGAACTATATTCTCTGAAGGCGAAGCACTGCTACTTGGGCGGAGTGATAACCGCAGCACATGAGACGCGCCGTTGTTTCTTCTGTCAACAAAACCAACTCCGCTCAAGTGTTACTGAGACGACAGAGCGCGTTCGAGGCAACAATACTAACATTACAGGGGATACATGGAGCCCGTAAACAACTGCAATAGTAGTTACCACCCTATTCGGATAATAGTGTCACTAACGTTACATTAGATCTAAGTTAGCTAATGGCACTGTTACAGTAACGTTAGGCTAAACATTTAAAAATATAACGGAACACTTACCGCAGCCGCTCCACTTTGTCCTGTAACGTTATGTGATATCGATGGGATGGCTGTATCCTTCAGCACACGTTCCTTGTGGCAAATTCCCTTTTTTGAAAATAGTCGTCCTCAGTGAAATGTACCGAGCAAACATAATGTCCCTTGACAATCTCATTAGGTGTGTTTTGATCAATATCCAGAGCAAGTAGCCATTTCTTCATCAGGTCAGCGTTTTTAGTTGGAATTCTATGAAACATCATGGTATCACCTGGTCTCCCCTGTTTGTCACAGCTCTTTACAATACAGCGAAAATCCATGATTGTAAACTACGCTTTTACTATTTATAAATTGCTGACTCTGTAACCCAAACTCTGAACGAACTCTCTGCTCCTCACCTCGGCGCATCTCAGGTGCTGCGGTTATCACTCCGCCCAAGTAGCAGTGCTTCGCCTTCAGAGAATATAGTTCCCAGTATTTATACGGTTAAAATATGTCTGTCTCATGTGACTTTGTTTTTTGTACACTCTGTGACTATACAAATCACAACATGTAAATAGGAAAATGTTTGCGTTATTTTGTCACTTATTTGGATTAGTATGCTAGCTGGAACCATTTACATCCAGTCTTTGTGCTAAGCTAGGCTAGCGGTGGGTGCGTCAAACAGACTTATAGCACGCACGGAGATGTAAAAGGTATGTGTGGACTTATCTAACTCTGGGGGATAAGGTGAATAGGCTAAAGTCACAAAAAGTCGGAGTGTTCCTTTAAGGACATTATGGAATTAAGATCATGTCTGTACTATGTTATGATTGTAGGCTACTGTACAATTAAACACAATCGTTGCTTAGTCTGCAGTCTCTGTTACGTCAGAGCGTCCGTTAACTGAACGAATGAGAATATCACCTGAAAATCCAATAACATAAGCAATTTTCATTCAACCAGCTCATTTCTGTAAATGAATGTAAAACTAAATGTATATTGCAGCACAGGGTGAAGTCAGTATATACATAACCACGATTTGAGACAAATAAAAATGTGAATTTAATGTAATTAAATGTAATGAAATTAAAGGCCTGTGCCGGGATGAGCGGCTCATTTGCATTTAAAGGGACAGACACAAAACGGTGTGTTTTTGATCACCCTCAAAAAGTGACACTTTAACATGATATATAAAAATATCTGTGGGTATTTTGAGCTAAAACTTCACACACACACTCTGGGGACATCAGACACTTATTTTACATCTTGTGAAAAGCGCATTTTACCACCGCTTTAAAACTGCAGTGATTTTCACAGCTTATGGGTCTCCAGGCTTGCAAAGTCTCAGTAATGTACTGGCCGAAACTACTTTTCCTGCAATTACTGTACAATGAATATGGATTGAAGCTTGTGAGGTTCATAAATGATTATGCCCATTTCTGTTCCACTTATCAACTTGTGAACCAAAAGCGGATGTCAAGATGTCCAGCGTTTTATTCCAGCCTGTCAATCACACAAAACTATCGTATGAATTTAGAATAAGTCACTTTTATGATACTTTCATGGCTCTTTATTGTCATTTTGCCTTAGTATCAATTCATTAAAATTGAATTGAGTGTTCATCCCTTTGCATAGCTTCACAAATGCATCTTTTTGTATTACAAAGAATACATTTGTATGGCTTTAGAAGGACATATAATACATTTCAGCTGAACTTTTAATTTAAACTGATGCCTTTTGATCAGCATTCACAGATTAAATATGTTTTTAATGTCAAGGTTTCTTGTAAAACGACTATACACTGCTGTTCAACGTTTTGGAGACAGAAAAACTTTTATGTTTTTGAAAGAGTGTCTTCTACAAATTTTATCTGAATACGTTTTTTTTTGTGGATTTTTTAATCCACACTTGCATGGCGCCGAGATGCTTTTAGACACGAGATTCTGGTGTGTGTGTGTGTGTGTGTGCGCGTTTCAGTGGTGGACTAACTGACAGTAACCGAGTGTAGAAACCATCAAAACTAATGAGATTTCTCACATCTCTCTCTCTTTTACTCTGCTTGGTTTTCTTTTTCATATCTTTTTGTATGTTTAATATATTTTCATATTTTTCACAACACTATACCAGTGTAAGAAATTGCAGGATTTTGTTTTGCACACATTATACATTTATTTATATATATATATATATATATATATATATATATATATATATATATATATATATATATATATATATATATATAGTAGGGCTGTTAAACTATTAATAGTGATTAATCGCATCCAAAATAAAAGTTTGTTTACACATAATAAATGTGTGTGTTCTGTGTCTAATTCAAAAATATAATTCATTATTCTCATATCATTATTGTTATTGGATTATAATATTTTATTATTAAACATGTTCATTTATATAATCCCATTCACTTATGTTTTTATGAAATTATCATATTATTAATAATAATAATATAATGTATAATTATAAAACGTATTATTAATATTATTGCATTATAATAAAATATCAGTTTTATTATTATAAATTGTCATTATTTTATCACATTCACATATCATATATTAAAAGCCATTTTTATTGTTATTAAATTACATAATCTGAAATTATTAAAATTATTATTATTAAAGAAATTATTTTCGTTGTTGCATTATAATATAGACTAATATAATGTAGAAATGCTCATTCATGTAATCACATTGTTCTATGCAGCCTATCATATATTTTCGTTATTAGGCTATTCGGTCTCGTTACCGTCGGAACCGGTTCCCTATTGGCACCATGTTTCGGTACCCAACCAATCAATCAATCAATCATAAAAGTGCATCTATCCATCATAAAAGTGCGTCTGTCAATCATAAAAGTGCGTCTGTCAATCATAAAAGTGCATCTATCCATCATAAAAGTGCATCTGTCCATCATAAAAGTGCATCTGTCCATCATAAAAGTGCATCTGTCCATCATAAAAGTGCATCTATCAATCATAAAGTGCATCTATCAATCATAAAAGTGCATCTGTCAATCATAAAAGTGCATCTATCCATCATAAAAGTGCGAAAATAACTGTGCTTTCTGTCACTGAGCCTGTGTCTGTCACTCGTCCTCTTAAAAGTGGAAGCTTGTGCAGCTTTGTTGCATTATATTGAAACGTTGTTGATGTTGTTATTGTCATGCGTGTTCTGGTTATTTGCACATGATTAAATATTAGTCTTTATATGGCGATAAAACAAAGCTTTGTTGCGTTTTAGTTTTTTTTTTGAAGTGGGCATTGGGGGTGTGCCAACCCAGTTGGGACATAGAAGGGGGTGCGCAGGAAAAAAAAGTTTGGGAACCCCGCTGCTCTAGATCAGAGGCGGACAGAGTACACAGCTTCATTACTTGAGTAAAAGTACAGATACCCCTTGCTAAATTTTACTCAAGTACAAGTACTACAGTCAGATGTCTACTCAAGTACAAGTACTACAGTCAGATGTCTACTCAAGTACAAGTACTACAGTCAGATGTCTACTCAAGTACAAGTACTACAGTCAGATGTCTACTCAAGTACAAGTACTGAAGTACTTGTTTTTAAAAGTACTTGAGTATCAAGAGTACATTTTCTAAATATTGCATTACTACTGCCACAGTGCTTACATTTATGTACAGAAACGTCCTACATGGAGTTATGAAAAATGTTAATGTTAATACCTTGGAGAATGTAAAAGGAATTGAAAGTAAAATCAAGTAATTTTCATCTTTTTACCACGTTGCTTTATTTAACATTTCGCACTTGCCCACAAGGCAATAGCACAATGGCAACGCTCTGACAAACCTCTGCTAGAGTTTTAATGGATTTTTTGCACCCACATTTGAACTAACAATTGTCTGTACATGTGAGTTTCTCTGTTTTTTCATCAATCAAATCAATAAACCTAAACCAGCAAAGAAGGCAATATAGCAATGTTCTGACACACCTCTGAACCTGAACCTCTGAAAGCTGATTGCTGATAGGCTGTCCCAATCAGTGACGCCTGCACAATCCAGTCACGTTTGAGAGGGAAACAACAAATTGAGGGTTTCCCGAGATTTTTTTTTTTTAAGAAGACGTAACGGGTACTCAGTACTCACGGTTATGGATGGAAATGTAGTGGAGTAAAGAGTACAATATTTGCCTCTCAAATGTACTTGAGTAAAGTCATGAGTACTCCCCAAAAATGATACTCGAGTAAAGTACAGATCCCTCAAAATTTTACTTAAAGGTTGTGTTGGTAAGAATTGTCTAAAGAACTTTTTTTTTCAAATTGGCTTAAACTGTCTTTATATACCAATACATAATTAAAATGTAAGTACTTTGAAAAAGAGAGTATAAAAATTGAGTGACTCTAGTGTATTTAATCTTCAAAAAACACAGCTCATTAATTCCTACCGGGACGAAACAAGTGATTGGCTTGCGCGACTGTCACTCTCCGTCGCCATGACTACCGCCGCTATTACTGGCTCCGCCCACATGCACGCAGTCGCGCACCCGTTTTTAGGCGGGAGTGAATGGAATTAATGAGCTGTGTTTATTGAAGATTAAATACACTAGAGTCACTCAGTTTTTTATACTCTCTATTTCAAAGTACTTGCATTTTAATTATGTATTGGTATATAAAGACAGTTTAAACAAATTTGAATAAAAGTTTTTTTAGACGATTCTGACCTACCCTACCTTTAAGTACTGTACTCAAGTAAATGTACTCCGTTACTGTCCGGCTCTGCTCTAGATGGCCCTGAGCACTATCAGTCTTTGCCGTCTGGATGAGCGGATGCGGAGAGTAAAGGCCTGTTCACACCGGGACGAATTTCCGACGTTTAACGCCTCGTGACTAAACAAAGGAGTTTCTGCGGTCATGTTCCACAGGTCAGCTGAGGAGATAATGGCTCACTTCGGCTGTGGCGTAAAGCGCCTGTAATTCCTCAGGTTTCTCTGAAAGCGCTATTAAGCTTTCATTCCTTTACCTTTTCCCATTTCCACACTTCCCTCGTTCTCCTCTTCCCGCTCGCTGTGTTTATCGGCTCTATCCCGAAGCCAGAAACCACTTCATGGCAGTCAGTTACTCAGTCACTCCTCAGATAAATCTGCTTCTCTCGTCTCCTAAACTCCCGGCGGCGGCTGCGTGGTGAATTATTATTTTACAAAAGCTCTTTTTGGTACAGTGTCGCCTTTCTTTATTAGTTTTGTTCTGCTTTAAGTTTAAATCATGAGGAGAGATGCTGTATTTTCAGTGTTTTTAGGATGACACGGGGAAATCCCCTTATTAAAAACTCTTTATATTCTTACGCTGCTCTTTATCTTTAACCCATATGAACATGTTGAGATCTCCAGCTCACTTTATTATGTTTATGTGTCTATGTGGTGTTTTTAATACGCTTTAATCATGTGTAAGTTCATAAGTGGACAGCATTGCTGAGTATTTTCTGCTTAAAACTGCAGTGAACCAAAGACAGTCTCAAAAACACGGTGTGAAATCGCTGGTGTTTCTGACGTCACACACTACCTTGTAACCAATCAGATCAACGTGTGATCGTCAACCAGTGGATCTCTGAGTGAGTGAGTGGAGGCGGGGCTCATTTGTATATTCATAGAACCGCGTATACTAAATGAGGCAAGGGTGTCGAGATACATTCAAGATATTTTAAGGCATGAAGACATTTTTTTTCTCAGCAAACACGGTTTAAAATCGCTGGTGTTTCCAACCTGATCTCACGACAATTCGTACGAATTCATAGGACATCACAGTTGCCCAATTCGTAAGAATTCGTACGAATAACTTAACCCTGACCCCGCCCCTAAACCTAACCGTCACTGGGGTTTAGACAAATCGTACGAAGTAGTCACATTTTACTCACTCGTACGAATTCTCAAAAGTCTTAAACATATGTGACCCTGGACCACAAAACCAGTCACATGGGTCAATTAATATTGAGATGTATACATCATCTGAAAGCTGAATAAATAATCTCTCCATTGATGTGTGGTTTGTTAGGATAGGACAATATTTGGTCGAGACACAACTATTGAAAATCTGGAATCTGAGGAGCAAAAAAATGTAAACATTGAGAAAATCTCCTTTAAAGTTGTGCATTTATGTTCACGATTGTGCTGCATTCACTCACAAAAATACATGTTTTATATATTTACGGTAGGACATTTACTAAATATCTTCATGGATCATGATCTTAATATCCTCATGATTTTTGGCATTAAAGAAAAATTGATAATTTTGATCCATATAATTTATAGTTGCTATTGCCACAGATATACCCGTGCGGCTCCAGACTGGGTTTGTGGATCACAGATGATCAATCCCATCAACCAATCCTCTTCTGACTTTCTATGATGTTCAATGCTGATTTTGAATTGTCTGACTCTGTTTAGAGTCGCATTTAGTTGAACGAGTGGATCTCTGAGCTGAGTGAGTGAGTGAGTGGAGGCGGGGCTCATTTGCATATTCATAGAACCGCAAATACTAAATGAGGCGAGGGTGTCGAGTTACATTCAAGATATTTTAAGGCATGAAGACATTATTCACATGGAAAAAAAAACATTTAAATGTCTTTTTGATGATCAAATATGTAAGATTAAATGAAGATACATTTACTGGAGATGCAAAAAGACTTAAGTCTATTTTTCTGAAAGATTTATCAAAATTAAGTGAGTTTATGATATAAAATTAAATAAAAAAGTTGATTATTTTCTTAGCCCATTAACAGATATATTTTTTGATAAGATTTTAAGTCTTTTAAATTAAATTTCTTAAAACAAGATAAGATTAATGGGGGGTAAGAACATTTTGTTCTGGTTTTAATAATAAACACTTATTTCTGAAATCAAAAAAATATCAAATAATAAATTAATTGTATTTTTCCATTTATATTATATTATAATTTTATGTGTAGAAGTACAATTCTAATTATATATTT
>NC_136887.1:34576218-34578718 GCF_949152265.1 Phoxinus phoxinus | reverse complement strand
ACACACACACACACACACACACACACACACACACACACTCACTCACTCTTGACAGAAGAGCACCCGTCGTGGGGAACCAAAAAATAATAATTCCACATGCTAGTGTGTTTATGGTGATGTGGTGAAGCAGGCGTTCGAGATCTCCAAGCTGCTGCTAAACCCGTCTTAGATATTTCTGGGTTTCTCTGGTGAATTTGACAATTGGATTATCGATAAAATGATGTTATCTCATGATGTTTTGAAGTAAAGGTTACTCACATTAACATCCTCCTCCAAACGTAAAGCTTCTGCAACTCGCTTTGAAGTTCAAGAGAAACATTATCGATTATTTTTTTTCAAACTGCAAAGTTACTCTGTTTGAAACTAAAGTTATTTTAAGCCTGGGCTGTATATTCGATGTCTTACTCCTTCAATAAAGTACATTGGCCAGGATTGTGTGCACAAAGTTCCTCCCACAGTTGTTAAGCCATATCCAATAATTGCCGTATGACAGATATCTCCGCTAATCAAGGGCTCGGACAGTCCGGCAAAGAAGCTTTACGCACAGTAAGCGTTACTGTAAATCAGTCTCCATGTGAGTTGGTGTGACTAAAGTGATGATTTTTCATATTTACCTTGCTTTAAATCAGATTAACAACCAGCATACATATGAAACTTGAAAAATTAGAATATGGTGCAAAAGTTCATTTATTTCAGTAATTCAACTTAAAAGATGAAGCTAATATATTATATAGACTCATTACATGCAAAGTGAGATATTTCAAGCCTTTATTTGTTATAATTTTGATGATTATGGCTTACAGCTTATGAAAACCTTTTCACAATATTCTAATTTTGAATTTGGGGTTGTCATAAGCTGTAAGACATAATCATCCAAATTATAACAAATAAAGGCTTGAAATATCTCACTTTGCATGTAATGAGTCTACAATGTAAATTTTTTTCGTGATTTTAACGGTAAAAGACTGTAAAAATGCTATAGTGAAAAACTGTTAATTGGTTAACAGAAAGTTTCCTTACTATATACGGTAAATAACTGTGATAGATCTGATGGTACATTAAATGTAATTTTACTGTAAAATACCGTTAAATTTACATTCCCACAATTCCCTGCGTGACACTTCACATTTGATGTATTTTTGTTCGTTTTTTTAGATCGTTTTCTTATTTTTTTTCTAATCAGTTGCACATTAGGGTTTTATGTTACATTTAATGTTTTTAAATTAAAGTTTATTGCATCTCTAAAATTTCATGTGTGTTACCATGATGGTGTTTTATGTGTGTGTGACTGACACTGTGCAGCACTGTGCAGACACTGTGTATCCTATATACCAGTATTAACTCTCTAGTGGAAGATCTCTGTGTGATGAGCTTTGATTGATCATGTGACTCTCATCTCTGCTGTGATTGGTGGTTATCAGTGTATTACAATGGTACAAAACAGATATTAATACTTCAATAGGACGGTAAATTCACATTATATCATTTAATGAAATACGGTTTATTACTGTAAATTTTAAGGTAAGTCTGTAAAACCTAAAATGTTGCTACTGTATTTTATACGGTAAATTTCTGGCAACCGGTATTTTACCGTAAATTGAACAGATTTTTTTACAGTGTATATAATATGTTAGTTTCAGCCTTTTTAAGTTGAATCACTGAAATAAATGAACTTTTGCACCATATTCTAATATTTCCAGTTGCATCTGTATTCACCGCTGCATTTAAGAGAATGAAAGTGTTTGGTGAGGGGCTGAACGTGCCTCAGTGTTACTGTATTTGCTGTAAAAGCTGAAGAAACGGGAAGAGACACACACTGCTAGAGTCTGCAAAAACTCTTCCAGAATCAAAGGTGTGTTTCAGCAAAGCAAGCTCTCCGAACAATGCTTATATCAAAAACAGTGGTGTTTCCAGATCAGCCTTAATGACTGTGCAAGATATTCTTAGACTGTGCAACGCCGTACGCATCTGCTCTGCTCGGGAGTCATCTCAACCCGTCTTGCTTTTTAAATCATTTGCAAGATGTGTTTTATGCACAAAAATATGTTCTGCTTTTGTTAAAGCTCAGTGTAGAAATGTTTCCCGTAATGAAGGGCAATTATTCCACACAAGAAAAGCGCTTGCTGTGTTTCACACTCTTCGAAACTAAGTTTTTTTTCCTCTTATAATGTTAGTCAAGGTTTCTTGCACCATTTACAGCCCAGATTTAGTTTTTCATGATCACTTCACCCTCACTGATCCTCAAAAAATGTGGCTAATATAGTTATTTGAATGTCTTGATTTAATAAACATTGTAGTACAGCTTGCTCTTCAATCCGATCATTTCCCAATGTATAAAATCAAGTACCTTAGGTGTTCTTTCACCTCAAAAGAGGCCATTCAATTCTTAAAATAGTTTTTTTGCTTCATATTATTGTGGAAACCGTGATATATAAATTTTTGGGGGATTCTTTGATGAAGAGAAAGTTCAAAATAACAGCAATTATTTGAAATTGAATCT
>NC_136887.1:34553718-34571218 GCF_949152265.1 Phoxinus phoxinus | reverse complement strand
CTGTCTAACTAGTGTAACTTCACAGTAAGATTAAAAGCTAAATGTATCTTAGAGCAAAAGTGTGTTGTTGATCTTGAGGGGTTTCGCTGACTGAGGACGTCCACACAGTTTAATCCAAAGACGACACTTGTCAGGATTTGACTTCGGTTTTGGGAAGGGATAAAACGGACCCCCCCTCCAACCTCTCTGGGAAACGCGTATCTGTGTTACAAACGCCCCAGGCACAACGGTTAGCCATATTTCTGATAAAACTACGACGGTAATAGCCTGCCGAGACCAAACATATGAGACGCCGGTGTAAAAGTCAATGGAGCGCTGTGAGAAAGTGTTGGACCGCTGTGGAGCTCGTTCTCGGCTGCGCTGTGATTGGTCAATCTACATTCTAGGGCGTGGCTTAGCCAACGGCGAATTAGTTCCTAAAAAACAGTACTGAAATCGTTCCTAGTTCCTGCGGTGCGACCGCCACTCATGAAGCTAATGCATCCAGCAGCATTCACACTGAGCCATGGCCAAGCACACTAGGGTTGGCTACTATCTAGGGCTTGTTGTTGGCTCTGTGCTTTCAGTCCGGTTCGGTTTTGTGTTGCCTTTTTGCTGCTTGAGTAACAAGCTCACGAAACGCTGTCAGTAACCCGACATAAGAGCTCGGGGTTTGAGTACACAGGCATGACTGGGCCTTCAGAGCACTTTAAATCCATAGAAATACAGAATTTATACCCTTTAGCTCAAGCCGTGTGTGTGTGTGTGTGTGTGTGTGTGTGTGTGCTGTAACGGTTTGCTTGTATTTTCTCTCTGCTGGATATCTGGCCTCCCACAAACATCCATCTCTGGCTCATTCACTTCTCACATCTTACATGAGTTTCAGTGACTTATGAGGTGTGAGTGTGTTTATTCACTGTTATGGTGTTTGATGATGCTGTCTGCTGACATTTTCACTTGAATATGTCCTAATATAAAGTCTTGATGTGTTTTCAGGCTCGACTAGAACAGGTTTTCCTGCTTGAATGTTGATTATGTTCCTGATATTCTCCATTGTTGCGGCTCCTCTCTTCCCAGTCTGTCAGTAACGCTCTGTTCACTTCCTGTCTCTATGAAGCCCCTCCTTCTGAAAAGCACACTGTGCTCTGATTGGTCGGCTGGATCAGTGTGTTGTGATTGGTCGAGCGATTCGAGTGTGTTTGGGAAATGTCCCGCCCCTTCCCGTAACCGGCAGTTTAACACACTACTAATTAGGGATTTTAACCGATGACCGTTTGACCGATGGTTGACCGTATCAACGTTAACCGATCAAAGTTGTCGGTAGTCGGTAAAAAAAAAAAAAAAGTGATCTCTAAATTACACTATTATAGACAGTGGACTAAACACTACAGTTGGCTGTCTCATTCCAATATCTTTTTGTGTGAAGTGAACAAATCCCTCACACTAAATTTTTCATAACTCACCTGTTTGTACTTTATAAACCAATAAAAACATTTGTCGCGAGGTCACAGCGCTTGGGTTCGCGCGCTCACAAGGTTTGCGAACATTAAAGGCTACAGGCTAACACACTCGAGGTTAGAGCCAGCGCAGACGACAGGAGGAAAAGAAAAGTAGTGTGTGGGACCATTTCACCAAACAGAATGACAGATGTAAGTTTCAACTTGTGTGATACTACAGCGCTTAAATACAGTAGTAGCACATCATCTATGATGTATCACCTGAAAACGCGACACCCGCAAGGCTCTTCGGCTGAGAACGGTAGCCAAAGTCAACCTACCGTGTCATTTCAAATGAGCTTCTAACGCTAGACAAGCACCTTTATTTTCAGCGCGATCACCTTGTATCCAAACCATTCCGAAACTAAGGAGCCATTTGTCCTCCGATTACATACAAGCTCCTCGGCGATGCGTTTGCGGGACTCCTGTTTCGCGCTGTAGGGGATTTTAACAAAGTGACGTGAGTGGAAGGGCGGCGCCGTGTGTGTGTGTGCGTGTGTGTGTGTGTGTGTGTGTGTGTGTGAGCGGGAGGCAGATGCGACAGAGTTGTGAAATTGCAGGCGCGGCTCGAAATGGCTGTTATTTCAAATAGCGTAGCATATATTAAACTAATCGGTTAACTGGTTTCAACCGGCTAATGAGGCTTGGTGGTCGGTCAAGAAATTTTTGTAGTTTTCGTCATCACTACTACTAACTAACTCAACCAGGCCCCGCCCCTTTATTCTGCGCATTAATTATTATAATGAGGAATATTGTGACGTGTTCGTTCCCGGAAGAAACTGGAGACTACAATGGAGGCGTTTCAGGAGTTCAGAAACACTGACACTGATATAGAGAAGAACTGGAGCTTTACATGATCAACATCAACATTACACACCGGAGAAAGATGAACGTGTAATAATTGTTTGATTGACGTACAGTTTCAACCACCATTATTTTTCCTGTGCATTTAGCAACGGCTTTATCTAAATGTGTTGCTACCACAAAAAAAGATTGGCATGAAAAAAAAACATTAACATAAGTGCACAGCAAAGTGTGTCTGACGCTTCCCTCCGGATCAGGATCCGCTTTCATGCCGGGAAGAGAACGCTAAGCGTGTTTTCCTCACAGCTCGTGTGTTTGAAGGAGAATGTGAAGAAAATATGATCTGCTTTTATATAAATACTGTTTATAAATGTGTAGTAAAGCCGGCAGTCTACTTTTCAAATTACTTTTTTATACATTCATATTGTTCCTGTATGTATCAAACTTAAACAACATTTCAATTTTTGGGTAATAAATTACTCATTATTTATATATTAGAGTACTTGAGTACACAATAAATGAAATCTATGGTACCGATCAAAAGTTTAGAATTAAGGATTTATTTAATTTTATAATTAATTAATTTTATTACATTGCATTTTTATTATAAATTAGTTTCATTATTAATTAATTTATAGCATTGCATTGCACTAATTTTATGATTAATACATTTTTATAATGCATTGATTGTGTATTACATTGCATACATTTTATTATTAATTAATTTATTGCATTGCATTGCATTAATTTTATACTTCATTGGTTTTATTGCATTGCATTAATTTTATCATTAATTAATTTTATAATTGATTAATTATATTACAATGCATTACTTTGATTATTAATTCATTTTATAATTGATTAATTGTTGTATTACATTGCATTAATTTTATTATTAATTAATTTATTGCATTGCATTATATTCATTTTATTGTTAATTAATTTGGTACTTCATTGATTTTATTGCATTGCATTAAAGTGTGTATGTCAGGTTAAATTTTTAATTTTGATTAACACAAAATAGTGAGGGGAAATACACGTTTGACAAGTTGATGTATTGTTTTGTATGTTTTTCGATTCCTAAAGGCAGAATATAAGATGAAAAAGTTCGTTATTTTCAGTCCTCCCTTAAAACCATAGACAGTATGCTTAAAACTGCTCCTCATTCCAAACGAATCGTTTGACGTCATAACAGGGAGACGTCTCCCCAGCTCGCTGAGCTGTGTTGATAATTGCACGAGTGATAGAGCGAGAGAATTAGTGATTAGGACATTTATTTAGTTATTTAGTTAGTTATTTAAGTTAGGTCGTTAGTATACGCAGGCGTATTTTCACGATGGTGAATTACTGCGTTTGTGCTGGGTGCAAAAACACCGTTAAAACCGGTCACAGAGTTCACTGTGTTCCGTGCCTGGGTCAACTTTGTTCGGACCAAACGCGCTGACTTCAGTGCTGCTTCGGTATCCAAGACTTCGGTCATTTGCAGCGCCCATTTCACTGAGAAGGACTACGCGGTTGGAGATCTCATGAGTTATAAAATGGGATTTAAAACCCGAGTGAGACTGGCAGCTGATGCGGTGCCTACGGTGTATGCTACTGTAGTAGAAGCACGTCGATCGCGCCCGCGTCTCTCTCTCACACACACACACGCACGCACGCACGCACGCACACACACACACCAACCAACATATTCCAGCATTGCAATATTGACATCGATCGCAGCCTGTTCATTGCCACGGAGCTTCAGAGCTAAGGCGGAGCTACAGATTAGGTGTCCCTAAATAACCCGCGTATCTAACAGTAGTTCCGCATTAATTAATTTGCACGCGAGTTTAATTTTATTTTTTTATATACTGTGTATTCTCCGTGTATATTCATGCACTGAACCGTGACACCCGTACCGTTTCGGTTCAATATGAATACATACCGTTATGCCTATACTTACCAGACACCTGACCGGACACTGGTTCTTCTTCACACCAGATATTTATGTTTCTTTGATATGAATTATTTACATTTCTGTTTGGCTCCTCATCTGTCTCCCGCCTGGGAGGCTCAAAATTGTATGGCTGTGGGCCATCGTATAGGTTTGAGGGGGATTTTGCATCTCCTCAGACTCAAAACTCTCCATACTTGAATAGAACTTTGTTGGCACGTCTCCCTCGTATGACGTCACAGCTCAGCTGCGTTTTAAAAATATGATCTTGACAGAAATGGCTATAAAGCTTATTGTAGGGCAGTTACAGTAATAATTTTAATGATAATTACATTTTCACTCAGACATCTAAACCTTATTTAATATATCTAAAAAAAAAATTTAACCTGACATACACACTTTAATTGTATTATTAATTAATTTTATAATTGTATTACATTGCATTAATTGTATTATTAATTAATTTTATAATTGTATTACATTGCATTAATTGTATTATTTATTAATTTTATAATTGTATTACATTGCATTAATTGTATTATTAATTAATTTGATTGCATTGCACACAGCACTATGACTCCTGAAAATTGTGTTAAAGGAACACAAATTAAGATATTTTTGATATTTTAAGATATTAAATCTGAGAGCTGGCTCACTCCTCCATAGGCTTCTATTGTAATTGAAACTTTTAATCAAAAATATCTTAATTTGTGTTTCTGAAGAAGAAGGAAAGTCTGACGGGGATCAACACGAGCGAGAGTCATTACTGACCGAGTTTACATCTCTGGCTGAACTAACCCTTTAAAGCAGCCAATCAGATCACAGCTGCCGACTCTTGTCACGTTTGTCTTTAATATGCATCCGACATCATATTTCTGCTCTTTCTCCTGAGCGGAAGTGAAGCTTCGGGAGCGAGTGCAGGATGAGATCTGATTGATGAGGACGACAAACTGCGCCACCCACTTTCGTCCTTCCATTTTCTGAAGGAAATTCAAAACGTATGCGATTATTAGAGGTCAGCTCTCACGTTTCTGTGACGTACAGGCAAATATGAGCTCGCTTCACCCACTGCCTCTCTCTCACTGTGGAGATTCTCCATCATGCTTTTGCAGCCTAATGAAGCACTTAATTAAATTGCGGATGAATTATTGTGATTAGGAGGAGAATCGCTCATCAGCTTCTCTGAGCACATTGACCTGAGAGCGAGACGTTGAGGCTTTCTCCAGATAACACTTTTCCCACGGTTACACACTCCAGATCTGTGTGTGTGTGTGTGTGTGTGTGTGAAGCCATGTGAATTGTATTCTAATGTTCTGTATTGCATGCAATATAAAGTATATATGGATGCTATAATAGTATTCAATAATATTTATATTTTTTATGACATATTTCATAATAATGCAGAAGGTCATCACTCTTAATGATTGCTTTTGGTTCATTCGTTATGCTGTTCAAGGTCGAGCTCGTTGCATGATGTGTATTTGGCAAACATAGGAGATGATCTGTGTGTCTCGTTCACTGCACAGAACACACACTGCAGAATACAGAAATAGCCTGATAGTGTGTGTCGTTCCAAACCCTCAGAGGATTCTCCTCCTGTACCGTTTTCAGCACTTTCACCCAGGATGCATTGTGAACCGCATTATTAAGCACATCCTGAGCTTGCCTACACACACACACACACACACACACACACACACACACACACACACACACACACACACACACACGTATGCATGCACGCGCACACGCACTCACACACACATGCACTCACACACACACACACACACACACACACACACACACACACACACACACACACACACACACACACACACACACACACACACACACACACACACAAAATCATGACCGGTCATGGTTTATATTATCGATGGTTGGTGTCACTCCAGAGAACTCGTTAGTAGATAGTGTTATGTTGTATTGCGTAATTAAAACAATTAATTAAAAACAACCCAATAAATTGAATAAACATCTTACCTTTGAGGATTTAAGCCCAGTTTAAACCCAAACCAGTTTAAACCCAAACCAGTTTAAACCTACTCTAAGAGGTGATTCATGAACATTTATAAGAAGTTTACGTTTTTAAGAAGATTTCATCTCTTTGTAAGTTTTGAAGAAAAAAACTAAATTCTTCCATTCTTAAATATTCTTAATATCTTAAGAACTATTTTTGGAAATACAAAATATTTTCAATTTGTTCTCTTAAAAATTAAGTTCTCTTTCTTCTTTAAAGAATGCAGTCCTTGGATCTATAATGTCTCCGACGGTCTGTCCGTCTCTCGTGTTTTCTCTCTGATTTCCCGCAGTAAATGCTCACGAATGATCCGTGTTATTCCGGCCTCAGGGAGAGGCTGATCCCGGCGGACGCCGTTAACTCTGATCAATGCTGAGAATTAAGCTTTCGTTATTAAACAGACGCCGCCGAGTCTGAGAGGAACAAGTGTTTTCTGAATCAGTGTTTCTCATCGCTGGAACGCTTCTACTCAAACCAGGAATTATTCAGACACCAGATATCATATTTTTCCACTATAGTTCATTAAAGGGGTGGTTGATTGCGATTTCACTTTTTTCATTTTAAATAGTGTGTAATGTTGCTGTTGGTGCATGAACAGTATCTGCAAAGTTGCTGTGCTGAAAGTTCAACGTAAGCAGAGATATCGTCTTTTTAAAAATCAGGAAGTTTAATGCCTACAAAAACGACTCGAATGGGACTACAACGAGATACTTCCCGGGTTTTATACGTAGCTAACCCATACATTTACATCAACCCTCCCTCCGGAATATGCAAAAAATGGGGCGTGGCCATACTTCTGCGGCTTTGTGGAAGAGGAAGAATTATAGTGGAGAGCTGTAGCCATGCCGTCGAAAGTGTGTTATTTTCACGCAGCTGTCAGGTCTTCTGTGTTCGGGCTTCCTATGGACGCTGTAGTTCGTCAACAATGGCTACAATTTCTGTTTTATTATGTTCCTGAAAATTACAATCGTAGCTCTATGTGCTGCGCATTTTACGGAAGACAGCTTCCAGAATCTCCACGAATTCAATGCCGGATTAAACAAGAAACTGTTACTAAAACATGAAGCAGTTCCAACTTTAAACGCAGAGGCAGCCGTTGTTGGGCCACAACCTGTAAGTAAGACTTAATAATTTTAAATGTTTGCATGTATAATTTCAGACGTAATGTTTTAGTTTTATCAGGGACGTAAACAAATGCCAGCGCTCGCGTTATAGTCACTTATAGTGCTATTTCGTGTGTCTATGACAAATGCGTACAAACATTTTGAACCTGCAATTTGTAATTATGTACTAATTTTGTAAATGTATTTTCCATGTATACTTTATGAAGTAATTTTTCGATTTGATCAAGAACGTAAACGAATGCCAAAGCTGTTTGTTTATAGTAACTTAGCCAGTTAGTTCGATGCTATTTTGTGTGTAAGACAAACGTGTATAAAGTAAAAAATAATAATGTAATCGCAACAGCAAACTTCAGCTGCGGTGTTACTCAGTCATTTATTCAGTTATATTAAATGTTTAATCAGGAGAAACCCGTATCTCAAAAGCTAACAAGTGTCAGCAGTGGCATTTTCAAGTAACAGCGTATCGAAATTATTATATAATAATAGTAGAATAGAATAATAATAATAAATCAAATGTACCATTCAGAAACGTTTTGTAAGAGCCGTGTTTGGGGAGGTTCTGCTTGACTCTCTTCATTGCCGCTTTCTGGGTCTGATTCTGGCTCAAACTGTACGGCAGTATAGAAACCATTATTTACATTTGACCGGAGCACATGCGACTTTCGCCCGTAAAGGTGATGGGCGTGAAGTTTCCGGACGACGTGCACTGCGCAGTTTAGCCAATTACAACACACCTGCCCAACTAACCAATCTGAGCCCATGCCTGTGTCTGAGGGAGTGGTTTCATAGAATCAGGAAGTCAACCGGTCGTTCAAATGACAGAGGAGAAAGCGGCTTACAATAAAGGTCAAATTTATGAAAAATAAGGCTTAAAAAAAAAAAAAAACGAAGACATGTTATATTGCACCCCATAAATACAATCATGCAAAAAAAAAAAAAGCAGTAAACCACCCCTTTAATGTAAGTGAGGAGAGCAGAATAAAGTAAAGTGTGACATATTATACCCAGATATTCTTCATACAGTGACTACCAGTAAAACTGATCGGGACACTTTGATCTGATCCTGTTTTCTTCAGTGTGTGTCTGTAACTGCTAATGCTCTTTTCACACACACACTGAACACACTGAAGCATTGCTTGGTCACTGGACGAGCTAAACTGGTATTATCTAATTGTGTAGTTAAATTTACCAGCTGACAGATATTCATCATAATTCATGTGTGAGACAGTCTAACAGAAGTGTGTGTGTGAGAGACAGTCTAACAGAAGATGGACAAAACCTGTCAAATATCAACTCATATTTTATTATAGTTTTAATGTGAGAAATGTTGAAGGAGTCTGAATAAATGTAGGTTTGACTGTACAGGAGAAACTGGAAAAATTAGAATATGGTGCAAAAGTTCATTTATTTCAGTAATTCAACTTTAAAAGGTGAAACTAATATATTATATAGACTCATTACATGCAAAGTGAGATATTTCAAGCCTTTATTTGTTATAATTTTGATGATTATGGCACTTTGATTTTCACATCGATTTTTCGATTAATCGATTTTTAAAATGTGGTCGATTCAAAATCCGCCAAAAATCTTTTTTTTTCATATTTATTTACCTATCACCCAAAAGCCAGTATTAGTTTTCCTCCACTGTTCATAGGCTTGCAGTCTCCATGTGACAGCGAATGCTGTGAGATTTTATGTATGTTTTCTCTTAAACATAAAATAACCTGATCCTGATTGATCACGGCATGCGACTGTTCTGTACAGGTTTGTGGCTCGATTTCTTTTTATTAATTAACCACTTGTAAACTTATGTTCACCGTTTTTTTTAATAAATTTAGGATTTGTATTAAATCTTTATTCATTGAGTCGAATTTAGAATCGAATTCAGAGCTTGCGAATCGATACCCAGCCCTAAATGAGTCTATATAATATATTAGTTTCACCTTTTAAGTTGAATTACTGAAATAAATGAACTTTTTGCACGTGTTTCGAGTGTCTCGTGTGTGTGTGTGTGTGTGTGTGTGTGTGTGTGTGTGTGTGTGTGTGTGTCTCACAGCTGCAATATGCATGACTTTGAGCTGAGACTGTGGAAATAACTCACTGTCATAACACTGTGTAATATTTGACATGGATTCATGGGCTAATTCAGCATAATCATTTAATTGATTAATCACGGTCTCGCTTATTTGTGTTATGACAATAGATGAACGTTCCAGCAAAGTGAATTCCTCCACGAGAGATTGATGTGAGACGCCTCCGATGCTCTGCTTTACCCGCTAACGCTCAGTAATGACTCATTCATCACGGTGTTTCCCCGGGTTAACATGATCTCCGTGTGTCTGTAGGGTACACACACTCACACACACACACACACAGGACGATTAACATGCTTTATAGATGAACCAAGACATTTCACATGCACTATTCTAATCATGTGATAGTGTATAAAACCACATGCTATGGTAAATATATATTGCCAAAAGTTCTCCTGGACCACAAAATGGGTCACATGGGTCAATTTTGTGAAATTGAGATTATACATCACATGAAAGCTGAATAAATAATCTCTCCATTGATGTGTGGTGTGTTAGGATAGGACAATATTTGGTCGAGACACAACTATTGAAAATCTGGAATCTGAGGAGCAAAAAAATGTAAACATTGAGAAAATCTCCTTTAAAGTTGTGCATTTATGTTCACGATTGTGCTGCATTCACTCACAAAAATACATGTTTTATATATTTACGGTAGGACATTTACTAAATATCTTCATGGAACATGATCTTAATATCCTCATGATTTTTGGCATAAAAGGCATATCTTTAATTAAAGTACTTAAAGGTGCTTAAAATGCTTAAAGTACCTGATATGTTTTGAAATTTAAGTCCTGGAAAACCCTTACAAACAGACATGTTTATGAAAAGATACTTTAATTTTTGAAAGACAATATATGTGACCCTGGATCACAAAACCAGTGATTTTGAATATAAAATTCATATTCAGTGATAAAAAAATAAAATAAAAAAAAGTTTTTCCTTTAATCCTCTCTTGTCTGGCTTATGCTACTCTGAGCAATGCCTGAACTGTGTATTTTGAGCACTTCTTGCGTTGTTTTTGCCTCTTCACGATGACTCGCTTGCTGTAGTCCTCAAGTGAAAGTCGCTTTGGATAAAAGCGTCTGCTAAATGACTAAATGTGAATGTAAACCCAGTCTGGAGCCGCACGGGTATATCTGTGGCAATAGCAACTATACATTGTACGGGTCAAAATTATCCATTTTTCTTTTATGCCAAAAATCATGAGGATATTAAGATCATGTTCCATGAAGATATTTAGTAAATGTCCTGCCGTAAATATATAAAACATGTATTTTTGTGAGTGAATGCAGCACAATCGTGAACATAAATGCACAACTTTAAAGGAGATTTTCTCAATGTTTACATTTTTTTGCTCCTCAGATTCCAGATTTTCAATAGTTGTGTCTCGACCAAATATTGTCCTATCCTAACACACCACACATCAGTGGAGAGATTATTTATTCAGCTTTCAGATGATGTATACATCTCAATTCCGTCGATAAAACAATCTTTTCACACAAAATGAAGCTGCATCCAGTCTAATATACTGTAGATCCATTTCGAATGGCTATATGAGTGTGATATTGCTCATAAATTCCCGAGTATATGATACAGATTTAATTTTTCAGGTCAATCATATATTTGGGGCCTGTCTTGGACCTCAAAAAGATTACTAATGCTAGGTATAAATATGCAATTCGTTATGTTAGCAAATACGAGCAAGTCATGAGAGCAGATTCTTTGGCTGAAAAGCTACTTTGTAATAATACCACTGACTTTTGGAGGGAGGTAAGAGCTCTAAATAAGGTTAATACTCTGTTACCATGCACTATGGAGGGAGTTTCTGGAGCCGATAATATATTGGAGTTGTGGAGGCAACATTACTCTGCTTTATTTAATTGCGTCAATAGTGATCCTTATAAAGTGGGCAATATTGCCAAAAGAGACATATTGGGAATCACAACTCATGAGGTTCATCAAGCAATTTCTCAGTTATCTGATAATAAAGCAAGTGGCTCAGATCAAATCATAGCAGAGCACCTTAAGTATGCAAGCCCAAAGGTTGCAGCCCTTCTTGCTTTTTGCTTTAATGGCTTTATGACCCATGGAATGTTACCAGACTCGATGTTAGCCGTTACTCTTGTGCCTGTCATTAAAGACAAGGCTGGCAAGGTTGGAAGCGTAGAGAATTATAGGCCAATCGCACTAGCCAGTGTGTTATCTAAAGTTTTAGAGAGGATTTTATTACATCGTTTGAGTGAGTATATTGATACTACAGACAACCAGTTTGGCTTTAAGGCTAAACATGGTACTGATTTGTGTATATATGCCTTGAAAGAAGTAGTTGAAGTATACAGGAGGCAAAACTCCTCTGTTCTAATTGGTTTTATAGACGCCTCTAAAGCTTTTGACCGAGTCAATCATCGGAAGTTGTTTCTGAAAATGAAACTAAGGGGCGTGCCTGACAGCATGATAAGAATCTTGGCATACTGGTATGCCAACCAGAGTATGCAGGTCAGATGGGGTAATAGAGTCTCTCCTCCGTTTAGTGTTGGTAATGGAGTAAGACAAGGGGGGTTACTCTCCCCGGCCCTTTTCAACCTGTATATGAATGACTTATCAGAACAACTAAGAGGCGGCAAAACTGGTTGTATGATTGGTAACGCTTTAATAAATCATTTTATGTATGCCGATGATCTGGCTATTGTTTCCCCTAGCAGTGCTGGATTTCAACAGTTGCTGAATATATGTTCTGATTATGGGCTCAAATATGACGTGCAGTATAATGCTAAGAAGAGTGTTGTCATGATATGCAGAACAAAAGGGGATAAAGACCTCAGCTTTCCAGTTTTTTTTATCTGGCAGGCAAAGTGCTAGGTGTTTGTAATAAAACAAAATACCTGGGGCACTTCCTCACAGATCAATTGTCTGATGATGATGACATGTATAGGCAGTGTCGTATGCTTTATGCTCAAGCTAACATGTTAGCAAGAAAATTCTATATGTGTTCAGACAATGTTAAGATAAGGCTCTTTCAAGCCTACTGTACTCCACTCTACACTGCCCCATTGTGGGCCAAGTTTAAAAAGACAACCATACATAAGCTTCAGGTGGCTTATAATGACTGTATGCGAATATTGCTTCAAAAAACTAGGTGGTGTAGTGCAAGTGAATTATTTTGTAAAGCAAGAGTCAACACTTTCCAGGCTTTGTTGAGAAATCTGATGTACAAATTTATTGGTCGACTGGATGGTTCTCAGAATGGTATTATTAAGTTACTGGTAAATCCTAGTGAAAGTGTTGTGCGATACCAGTCACAGCTGTGGAAGCACTGGTATAACTGTCTTTTATAATTGGTAATTGTTTGGTTGTTGTTGTGTTGTTGTTGTGTTTTTTTTTTTTTTTTTTTTTAATAGTTCTCTAATGGACCTTGAGTCTGTCAATAAAAGTTGATGATGATGATGATGATTTGAATATGAGTTTGAATAAGGGAAGCGATATCTTTGTCATAGTGTCCTCTCAATGGTTAAAGTTTCCACAGTCCTTGCATCCGCCGCACTTTATTTCTTGTTTTGTTGGTTTATTTTTGTTTATCCATTTTTAGAATTTGAAAGATAATAAAGATATTGTTTGATAAGTGAGATCTCTGATTGAAGTCCTTGAACACCAAAAAACTAGTGCTTGAAAACATGTGACCGTGTCTGTATTACTAACAACCCATCGCACTACAGATTAAGAGTCACTTTTTTTAGCTGCCATGCTAATTAATATTGAATTTTAAGGTTATTAATTTAGCATCCATTAGTAATTTAGCATCCATTCGTATCTTAAGCTAATTTGGCTTGTTATTAATACATTTTTTTGTGCATGCAATCAGGCTTATTGTATTTAGATATCATTTTAAGTGCAAGCTGCTTTTTTGCATGTTATACAAGTATGCAAATCGAGATGTGTTCATGGACATGCATTAGTATCTTTAAGTAATTTGGCTGTTGTAATAGAAGTAATTTATTTAGTGCATGCAAACAGTTTGCATTTAAAAGGCTTAATGGATAAAGATGCCGGTTTAAGTGGATGCTATACATTAAGAATGCAGACCACGCATGCTTGGCCACTTCAATGCCAGCCGGTGTTTGCTGTACATACTTAATGTGTGTCCTTGTGTTACTGTGGCTCAGGACACACAAGGCGATTTTTTTATTTTTTATATCTGTCATTAATGTATAGATATGTTAGATATTGTCCTATCCTAATAAACCACATATCAATGGAAAGATTATTTATTCAGCTTTCAGATTATTTATACATCTCAATTTCAAAAAATGGACCCATGTGACTGGTTTTGTGGTCCAGGGTCACATTTATTCTTAAATAATTTAAAACAAAATTTTTAAATCATAGGTGGTAGATGAAGCAAGAGAGTTGTGGATCATAAATATATGTGAAGAAATGTGAAAGATTCCCAGGTTGTGTGTGGTTTATTGCTGGTGCAATATGGCTGCCGTCGCATCATCATCTGTAAAAGCACTTTGAGTACAAGAACTAATTAATTAATTAATTTACATACTGTCCTTGTGATTTTATACACATTTTATATACATATCTGATATGCACTACTAATTTTAGTGTAATCTAGGACAGATAGTATATTATGGAAGCTTATTTTCACCACAAAATAATGTTTTTAAAGATAATTGTGACTTTTTATCTCACAATTTTGTGTTATAAAGTCAGAATTGTGAGATAAAAATTCATTATTTGGAGTTTATAACTTTTATGACTTTATAACACACAATTCTGGAAAAAGTCAGAATAATATTATATAAAGCCACAGCTTGCAAAATCATGATATGGTAATTATATACCGTTTATGCCAAGTGTTCAAATGGTGTTATATTATAACTTACTTTTTATATATATATATATATATATATATATATATATATATATATATATATATATATATATATATATATATATATATATATATATATTTATATGTCTAAAATGGTCATTTTTATTTTGCTGCTTACAGTTTTGCTAAATCATAGATGTATTTTTATGCATTTAATTAAAGCACTTGAACTGGTAATTGCTGAAACCCTTTTATCAGGATTTTTGTGTTATTTAATTAAATAATTTTTATTTAATTTAGCAGTAGAAAAATCATGTAGAGTATTTCAATTCAGTCACTTGGGTTCTGATTTCTCTCTCTCTCTCTCTCTCTCTCTCTCTCTCTCTCTCTCTCTCTCTCTCTCTCTCTCTCTCTCTCTCTCTCTCTCTCTCTCTCCCCCTCTCTCTCCCCCTCTCTCTCTCTCTCTCTCCCCCTCTCTCTCACACACACACATACACACACACTCTCTCTCTCTCTCTCACACACACACACACACACACACACACACACACACACACACACACACACACACACTCTCTCTCTCTCTCTCTCTCTCTCTCTCTCTCTCTCTCTCTCTCTCTCTCTCTCTCAATTTTTGGTTTTGAATATTGTAAAAAAAAAGAAGAGGAAAGGACTGTTGTTAAACTTCATTTTAGGACAAGCAAAAATGGCTACATATGTTAGTAGAAGATATAAGGTTCTTTATGATTCAAATTGTGTAGTTGAATTGTGTTTCAAAAGGCTTATAAAAGCAAGAGTAAGGCATGATTTTATTTTTTATTTATCTATGAAGAATGTGGAAAAGTTTGAAGACATTTGGAGTGTAGAAAAATTGCTGTGTTGGGTTGATAATGATGTGTTGTCTTTTGCCAAGATTATAGGATAATCTAATGAAGGTTTTTGTAATGGTTTTGTAGAATATTGTATTTAATAAACGTGTTATAAAATTCAAAAAAAAATTCTCTCTCTCTCTCTCTCTCTCTCTCTCTCTCTCTCTCTCTCTCTCTCTCTCTCTCTCTCTCTCTCTCAGAGGACGGTTACGAGCAGTTTCGTGTGGCGGAGAAGGCTCACGGCAGCTGGATGAAGCTCTACATGGACGGGAACACCTCGGAGGTCCTGAGCAACATGGGGAAGAAGGTCCTGAAGCAGTATCTGGAGGCCCTGAAGGCCATGAGCTCGGCGCTGAGCAGACAGCTGGGCAACTACGACATGTACTCCATGATCATGGGCATGATCCTCATCCTGCAGGTCAGAGCCGCTCCATCCTGACAACAACACGCCACGCTTCATCTCTAGCGGTGTAACACTCACGCCACGCTTCACTACACACTGCACACACACATGTGACCCTGGACACAAACCCAGTCTGGAGCCGCACGGGTATATCTGTGGCAATAGCAACTATACATTATATGGGTCAAAATTATCATTTTTCTTTTATGCCAAAAATCATGAGGATATTAAGATCATGTTCCATGAAGATATTTAGTAAAAGTCCTACCGTAAATATATAAAACATGTATTTCTGTGAGTGAATGCAGCACAATCGTGAACATAAATGCACAACTTTAAAGGAGATTTTCTCAATGTTTAGATTTTTTTGCTCCTCAGATTCCAGATTTTCAATAGTTGTGTCTCGACCAAATATTGTCCTATCCTAACAAACCACACATCAGTGGAGAGATTATTTATTCAGCTTTCATGTGATGTATAATCTCAATTTCAACAAATTGACCCATGTGACTGGTTCTGTGGTCCAGGGTCACATATGATAAAAGGTTAACCATTTTTTTTTACTGTTGATTAAAATGCTGAATTTGATATTTAATTGTGTGTGTAAATGAATAGTCTTGGACACGCTGCTGGAAACCCAAAGCACAGGACAATAGAGACTCCAGAATAACAATATTCATGATTCTGAAGATGAAAATACAGAATTATTCTAGACGAATATACTTGATCTCTGTCACTGACTAGATATATTTAAAAAAATGTCGGACACTTTTTACTGGTAACATCAGACATTATCAGGACGCACAAATATCCATTATTATACATTATATTCAACATTATCTACAGTAGTTTAATGCAGTACTGACACTTTTTGCCAACATTTTAAGTGAACTATACACAATACATACATATTGTTGCATTCTTGTATTGCGTGACACGATATATTGTGACATATTCAGTTCATGTTGAGGCGAGGCTGGATTTGCATTATTTCCTGTCTGGTTTTTGTTGATGTAAAATGGAGTATGCGTCGACTCATCTTTAGTGCAGCTGTGGTGATTATATTCTCATCTATACTCAGAAGGTTATGGCAGATCTATCACATGTATTCTTACCGGAAACTAAAGCATTTAACACTTCGTAGATCTCATTTCCTGGTGCAGAGGTTTGGATTTGGAAGGTGTGTGTGTGTTACTGTGTTACGTGTCGCTTACAGAGTACATGTGAAAACAGTTTTAGCTGGTGATAAGAAATTAATTATTTAGCCAGTTAAATGTCTATTTATATATCTATATATCTGCAATATCTATGTATATATCTATATCATATATATATATATATATATATATATATATATATATATATATATATATTAGGGCATTTTGAGTAAAATAAATAACAAAGTTCAAAGTAAAATATAGAGTAAAATTTTTCTTCCTCTCACCAAGACTGCATTAATTTGATCAAAAATACAGTAATATTATTACAATTTAAAATGTATGTTTTATATGAAAATATCTAGTAAAGTGTAATTTATTCCTGTGATCAAAGCATCATTACTCCAGTCTTCAGTGTCACATGATCCTTCAGAAATCACTATAATATGATGATCTGATGCTCAAGACACATTTATGATTATTATCAGTGTTGTTATTTACATGTTTATTTCAGGATTCTTTGATGAATAGAAAGTTCAAAAGAACAGCATTTATTTAAAATATAATCTTTTGTAACATTATAAATATCTTTACTGTAGCTTTTGATCAATTTAATTCATCCTTGATGAATAAAAGTATTGATTTCTTTTATTTCTTTCCCCCAAATTTTTTTATACAAATTCTTACTGACCCCAAACTTTTGAACGGTTGTGTTTAATGTTACAAAAGCTTTAATTTCAGATAAATGCTGTTCTTTTGAA
>NC_136887.1:34541218-34548718 GCF_949152265.1 Phoxinus phoxinus | reverse complement strand
CCTGCTGCTAGCTCATGGACAGCTAATGCTCACGTCTCCGTCTCTGCGAGATTCGGAAGGGAATGATTTAGATTTCTCTCCGCACAGCGACTAGAAGACTGACAGCTGTCAGACACGTTGCTCACGTGTTCAAGCTCAGTTTGAGCCTGCGCAGTTCGCCTGGCGATCAGGAAGTGAGTGCTTCAAATGGGCTTCACTTTTCTCCGTTGAAGTCTATGGGGTCGCTGTGTGTCCATCTTATATACTGTCTATGGTTAATACTGATATACAGGAGCTGCACAGTGTCATTCACACACACATTAAACACCATCATGGTAACACACATGAAATTTTAGAGATGCAATAAACTGGAATTTAACAACATTTAATGTAACATAAAACCCTAATGTACATAACTGATTAGAAAAAAAAACTAAGAAAACTATGAAGAAACAGTTATTTCAACAAAAATACATCAAATGTGAAGTGTCACGCAGGAACATGGGGGAATGTCAATTTACATTTTTTCACTGTAAATTATACAATGAGTTCAAAAACTGTACATTTAACACTATTTTACAGTAAAATTACATTGAATGTACCATCAGATCTATCACAGTTATTTACCGTATACGGAAACTTTCTGTTAACCAATTAACAGTTTTTCACTGTAGCATTTTTACAGTCTTTTACCGTTAAAATCACGATAATTTTCTATAATCAGTTTCTACAGAAAATATGAAGCAGAGAAACTGTTTTCAACATTAATAATAATCATAAATCTTTTGTGAGCATCAAATCATCATATTACACTGATTTCTGAAGGATCATGTGACACTGAAGACTGGAGTAATGATGCTGAAAATTCAGCTTTGATCACAGAAATAAATTATATTTTACTATATATTCACATAGAAAACTGCTGATTTACATTATAATAATATTTCACTGTTTTTACAGTATACATATATACATCTTCACTATAATTTCTTTCAGCTGGATTATTTTTCTGGCCTCCCGCTAAATCTAGTTTCCACAAGCTTTTATCTCAGACGATTGGCGTTCTGTGTCTTTTCTCCGTTAAATATTAAATATTAACGGATTCGTGGATTCTGACCCTCTGAGCTCGACTTCTGAGAGAGAACTTTTTTGAGGTTTTGTTTTTTTATGTCACTTTTTCTCAGCGCAAATGTTACATCCCGTAGAGAATGTCAGTGAAGACAGCCGAGCCGGATGGGGACGAGGAAAGAGCGAGTGCGTTTCAAAGCCAGCGTTTGACTGTCGGTGTATTGTTGGGAGTCGGAGGCAAGGACACATCAGTGTGTGTCGTCCTTTAAAGAGCCTTTTATCAGTAATCTCCCAGAGCTTGAGATCTACGTGAGTCGGTGCAGTGGGGGGTGGGGGGGGGGGAGGGGGGGGGGGGGGGGGGGGGGGGGAGCTGAGTGAGGCTTCCTTCTGACACTTGTGTTCCTGAGGCTTTCTTTAGGGTTGTTTATGAATATGTCCTGATGTCACTGGAGACAAAACCCCATCATTAATTTCCCATAAGCCTCATTGCTGTGCAACCCACGCTTAGTGTTGGAACGGATCACAAAACTCACAGTTCGGATCATTTACGGTTTTTGAGGCACGGATCGGATCATTTTTCAGATCGAAAAAAAAAAAAAAGTTTGTATATGGGGATGCAACTTTGCTTTTCATTTATTACTTAAAGCTCACTTGAAGTTCTTCAATACTACATCAAAAACTAGCCTAATCTTTCTTTCTTTCTTTCTTTCTGGTTTGTGGAGCGTTTTGGCAGTTGAGACGCTTTGCTTATTATGATACGGCATATCCGCTAAAGTGTTGCTAGCATCTCATTCTACACATATTTTGTTTCTGTGTTGATTCTGTATTAAAATGTCAATACAATGTAACGTATTTTCTCTGGTTCTTGTTTTAAATGATTTTTTTCTGTTATCATGCTTGTCGTCTGTTGACGTTGTACAAGCAGAATGTGGCAGTTGGTCGGTGTGGTATTAGTCCCGCCCCCTCTCCACTGTGATTGGACGGCTGGGTAAAAAGTGACAGTGATGAGCGTTTTCTGTGATGAGGGCGCTCAGCACTTCAGCGTGAAATAAACGTTCAGCGCCTCGTTACGCTCATGCCGTTTAAAAAAACGCGGCGCTCCCATTGAAAACAATTGGAAAAATATGCCAGCTATGTGAAAAAAACGCTTTGGTGGACACACGGCCTAACTGATAAAGTTCAAACATGCTTGACTGGTCAGTTTTAGGTGAATAGAGACGCAGCTTCTGTGTTTCTGCAGGAGCTTTCAGAGTGAGCAGCGCGAGCGTTTACTGAGCCGTGCGTCACTGACAAGCTGCATAAAAAACAATCAAAGCCAACTCGATTTAAGTGCGATTTCATGTAAATTGCAATTAATCGTGCAGAATAAAATATTAACAAAAAATTTACTGTTGATTTAAAATGCTGAATTTTATATTTAATTGTGTGTGTAAATGAATAGACTTGGACTTGGTGCTGGAAACCCAAAGCACAGGACAATAGAGACTCCAGAATAACAATATTCATGATTCTGAAGATGAAAATACAGAATTATTCTAGACGAATATGCTTGATCTCGGTCACTGACTAGATATATTTAAAATAATGTCGGACACTTTTTACTGGTAACATCAGACATTATCAGGATCCACAAATATTCCCCCATTGCATTATTATACATTATATAAAGTAGTTTAATGTCGTATCTGACATTCATACTGAAAGTTCTTGTTTCTCACTCAGTAATTTTCACTTTGGGTGAACTATCCACAATACATATTGTTGTATTTTTGTATTGCGATATATTGTTCCACGATATATTGTTCCACCGCTAGTAGATAGCGATCACTGGTGCAGCCGTGGTGTGTGTAGTCTGAAACCTCGCTGTTTCTCCAGGTGCTGGTCCTGCTGGTGCTGGCGATGCCGGAGGCGCTGAGCAGGGAGGCGGTGGTGGACGTCCCGCTGGCCTCGTCTCTGCTCTCGCTGCCCTTCTGTCTGCTGTGTGTGCTGGGATCTGCTCTGCATGTGCTGGTGTGCACCTCGGCCGGCGGGCCGTGTTACCTGTGCTCTCTGCCCTGGCTCCTGGTGTTCAGCGTGATCCTCTTCTCCTCCGCATTCATGTGTGCGCTCGGTGCCATGGCCATGAGGAGGATTCCCAGCAGCAGCAAAACCCCTGCTAAGGTGAGCAGAATTGTGTGTTATAAAGTCAGAATTGTGTGTTATAAAGTCAGAATTGCGAGATATAAAGTCAGAATTGTGAGATATAAAGTCAGAATTGTGTGATATAAAGTCAGAATTGTGAGATATAAAGTCAGAATTGTGTGTTATAAAGTCAGAATTGTGTGATATAAAGTCAGCATTGTGTGATATAAAGTCAGAATTGTGAGATATAAAGTCAGAATTGTGAGATATAAAGTCAGAATTGTGTGTTATAAAGTCAGAATTGTGTGTTATAAAGTCAGAATTGTGAGATATAAAGTCAGCATTGTGTGATATAAAGTCAGAATTGTGAGATATAAAGTCAGCATTGCGAGATATAAAGTCAGAATTGTGAGATATAAAGTCAGAATTGTGTGTTATAAAGTCAGAATTGTGTGTTATAAAGTCAGAATTGTGTGATATAAAGTCAGCATTGCGAGATATAAAGTCAGAATTGTGAGATATAAAGTCAGAATTGTGTGATATAAAGTCAGAATTGTGAGATATAAAGTCAGAATTGTGTGTTATAAAGTCAGAATTGTGTGTTATAAAGTCAGAATTGTGTGATATAAAGTCAGAATTGTGTGTTATAAAGTCAGAATTGTGTGTTATAAAGTCAGAATTGTGTGATATAAAGTCAGCATTGCGAGATATAAAGTCAGAATTGTGAGATATAAAGTCAAAATTGTGTGATATAAAGTCAGAATTGTGAGATATAAAGTCAGAATTGTGAGATATAAAGTCAGAATTGTGTGTTATAAAGTCAGAATTGTGTGTTATAAAGTCAGAATTGTGTGATATAAAGTCAGCATTGTGAGATATAAAGTCAGAATTGTGAGATATAAAGTCAGAATTGTGAGATATAAAGTCAGAATTGTGTGTTATAAAGTCAGAATTGTGAGATATAAAGTCAGAATTGTGTGTTATAAAGTCAGAATTGTGAGATATAAAGTCAGAATTGTGAGATATAAAGTCAGAATTGTGTGATATAAAGTCAGAATTGTGAGATATAAAGTCAGAATTGTGAGATATAAAGTCAGAATTGTGAGATATAAAGTCAGAATTGTGTTATAAAGTCAGAATTGTGAGATATAAAGTCAGAATTGTGTTAAGCTTGTGTGAAAGCTTGTTTCCGCCACTGAACAAAACATTTTAAAAGATAATTGCAACTTTTTATCTCACAATTCTGACTTTATATCTCACAATTCTGACTTTATATCACACAATTCTGACTTTATATCTCACAATTCTGACTTTATATCTCACAATTCTGTCTTTATATCTCACAATTCTGACTTTATATCTCACAATTGCGACTTTATATCACGCAATTCTGACTTTATATCTCGCAATTCTGACTTTATATCTCACAATTCTGACTTTATATCTCACAATTCTGTCTTTATATCACACAATTCTGACTTTATATCACACAATTCTGACTTTATATCACACAATTCTGACTTTATATCTCACAATTCTGACTTTATATCTCACAATTCTGACTTTATATCTCACAATTCTGACTTTATATCTCACAATTCTGACTTTATATCTCACAATTGCGACTTTATATCACGCAATTCTGACTTTATATCTCGCAATTCTGACTTTATATCTCACAATTCTGACTTTATATCTCACAATTCTGTCTTTATATCACACAATTCTGACTTTATATCACACAATTCTGACTTTATATCACACAATTCTGACTTTATATCACACAATTCTGACTTTATATCACGCAATTCTGACTTTATATCACACAATTCTGACTTTATATCTCATAATTCTGACTTAATATCACACAATTCTGACTTTATATCTCACAATTCTGACTTAATATCTCGCAATTCTGACTTTATATCACACAATTCTGACTTTATATCACACAATTGCGACTTTATATCACACAATTCTGACTTTATATCTCACAATTGCGACTTTATATCACACAATTCTGACTTTATATCTCACAATTCTGACTTAATATCTCGCAATTCTGACTTTATATCACACAATTCTGACTTTATATCACACAATTGCGACTTTATATCACACAATTCTGACTTTATATCTCGCAATTGCGACTTTATATCACACAATTCTGACTTTATATCACGCAATTCTGACTTTATATCACACAATTCTGACTTTATATCTCGCAATTGCGACTTTATATCACACAATTCTGACTTTATATCTCGCAATTGCGACTTTATATCACACAATTCTGACTTTATATCTCGCAATTGCGACTTTATATCACGCAATTCTGACTTTATATCACACAATTCTGACTTTATATCACGCAATTCTGACTTTATATCACACAATTCTGACTTTATATCTCACAATTCTGACTTAATATCTCGCAATTGCGACTTTATATCACACAATTCTGACTTTATATCTCACAATTCTGACTTAATATCTCGCAATTGCGACTTTATATCACACAATTCTGACTTTATATCACACAATTGCGACTTTATATCACACAATTCTGACTTTATATCACGCAATTCTGACTTTATATCACACAATTCTGACTTTATATCTCGCAATTGCGACTTTATATCACACAATTCTGACTTTATCACACAATTCTGACTTTATATCTCACAATTCTGACTTAATATCTCGCAATTGCGACTTTATATCACACAATTCTGACTTTATATCTCACAATTCTGACTTAATATCTCGCAATTGCGACTTTATATCACACAATTCTGACTTTATATCACACAATTGCGACTTTATATCACACAATTCTGACTTTATATCTCACAATTGCGACTTTATATCACACAATTCTGACTTTATATCTCACAATTGCGACTTTATATCACACAATTCTGACTATAACTCGCAATTGCGACTTTATATCTCCCAATTTTGACATCTTTTCTCAGAATTGTGAGTTATAAAGTCCATTTCTAAGGAAAAAATAGACTTTTTTTCCTCAGAATTGCGAGTTTATATCATGTAATTCTGACTTTATAACTCCTAATTGCGTGTTACAAAGTCAGAATTGCGAGATATAAACATGCAATTCTGAGGAAAAAAGTCAGAATTGTGAGATAAAAAGTCACAATTACCTTTTTTATTTTTTATTCTGTGGCGGAAACAAGCTTCCATAGAAAGCTGTCCCTTTTCAAAAGCTCCTTCAAATGATCAGCTTGTTTTCTTTCAATTAGCACAGGTTTATTGTGTGTTTCTGCAGCGGATGGGTCGTAGGCCTGACTGATCTGAGCTCATGCTCTGTTTTTGAGTGAAATAAAGCTCATATTAATGAGGCCCACGATCAGTCAATTTATATTAAAGACATACACAACCTGTGCTAATTGAAAGAAAACAAGTTGACACAAAAATGTAACCCAGTATTTGTGAAAACCAAGCGAACGTCGTAAGTTGACCTCAGACAACAATCTAAAAATGTTTAAAAGCCAGTTCATGACCCCTTTAAAAAAACGATGAATCGAAAAATCTATTTTTCCCCTATAATCCACTTGATGTGTGATAATGTCCTCAAGCGATGGAGAAAGTGAGTGTTCAGCTGCTCTCGACAAACACAGCCGTGTTTTGCCCTCTTGTTTGCACTCTCCGAGACGTCAGCCTGTGAGCGTCTGTCTTGTGTTGCTCTCTGCACATTAGGCTGGGAAGGGTTTTGCACTTCAGAAGCGCCATGTCTCCTGAGGGCCGAGTTTCAGAGGCTTTCATTTTACTCTAAACACCACAAACGAGTCCTGACTGAGTGTCTATCTCGACAGCTTCTCCAAGGCTGAGTTCACAGAGTCTATTCTGTGTGTGTGTGTGTGTGTGTGTGTGTGTGTGTGTGTGTGAACAGGACCTGATGTCATAAGATGGCTTTGTTAATGAGCCATCCAATAACTGACTTGTTAAGAAGTCAGTATGATACAAAACATTTATTTGGGTCGGATTTTGTAAAAATTATTTTTGCTGCATTTATTTGATCAAAAATACTGTAAAAATATAGTGAAATTTCATTTATATCGCACATTTAATGCCACAGCTGTTGCCCAAAGTGCTTCACCATCACTAAAAGCACAAGAGTAAGAGGAGTACAGAGAGAGAAATATTACAGTTAGTGCTGTCGTGCGGGAAAAAAACGTTTCTGTAATTAATCGCGATAAATCGCACTTTACATTAACGTTTTGATATATTTTATATTGTAATAATTTCACATTTAATGTCCAGATTATTGTAGAAACAACATAAAGATGTGTTGGAAATATACAGAGATTG
>NC_136887.1:34508718-34528718 GCF_949152265.1 Phoxinus phoxinus | reverse complement strand
ATCAAAACGAGCCAAGCTTGATTAAATAAATGCGTTGTTTATAATGAGGAGGGCGTTTTAAGCGATTAAAAATGTAAATGTACGAAGACTTCTTATATGTCAAAAGATCAACGCATATTTGATTTCTCATATCATGACCCCTTTAAATCTGCCGAGAAATGTCACAAACTGCTCTTTCGTTTTGCAAAGAAATGTTTTTATGATTCACCCCAGAGATCATGCACGGATGCACACTTGGAAAATAGAAAGCCAGAAATAGTATTCAATCCGCGCACCGGATTCCAGAACTCCTGATGACAAAGATGAATATTTTAAGCGTGGGTGATTCGCACAAAAACACATTTGAAAGATTTTAATAGTAATAAGACACAGTTGACACTTGAGCCGATCTTTAGACTCCAGAATGCTTTTCACAAATAAAGTAATTATCCTCTTTTCCGCTCGCTCATATTTCTGAGATTGACAGGTCTGTTATTGTCCTGCACTGACCCGCTCTGGTATTATTCTCTGACAGAACAGCTTTCTTATTTCTGCGATATGTCCGCGGTGTTGTTTGAAGAGTCTAATTGGATGAGCGTGGCGTAGTGTTCGCTCAGAAGTCCTGCTGAGTAAACGTTTGCTGTTGTAATTGAGCCGAGCTTCAGTTCCTGGTTTAGTCTGAACTCACAGATCTGGACGCCGGTGTCGTGTGTGTGTGTGTGTGTGTGTGCAGTCGTGCTCAACCAACTCTGAATGTTGCGATTTATGTTTTGTGTGTGTATATACAGTACATGTGAAACTGGAAAAATTAGAATATTATGCAAAAGTTCTTTTATTTCAGTAATTCAACTTAAAAGGAGAAACTAATATATTATATAGACTCATTACATGCAAAGTGAGATATTTCAAGCCTTGGTTATAATTTTGATGATTATGAAAACCTTTTCACAATATTCTAATTTTGAATTTAGGGTTCTCATAAGCTGTAAGCCATAATCATAAAAATTATAACAAATAAAGGCTTGAAATATCTCACTTTGCATGTAATGAGTCTATATAATATATTAGTTTCACCACTGAAATAAATGAACTTTAGCACCATATTCTAGTGTTTCCAGTGTCACCGGTGTGTGTATTATAGAGTGTGTCGTCTGAGAATGACCCGCTTCACAGGAGAGAAATCACCCGGATTAATGTATTCTGCAGGGAATGAGAGATAATCATGTCTCCTGTCGGAAACCAGACGGTCTTAAGAGCGAAAGTCATGTTCTCGTGTGTGTGTGTGTGTGTGTGTGTGTGTGTGTGTGTGTGTGTGTGTGTGTGTGTGTGTGTGTGTGTGTGTGTGTGTGTGTGTGTGTGTGTGTGTGTGTGTGTGTGTAGTGACTGAAAGGTGCATGCTGGGACATTTTCAAAACCTAGTGAGCGTAGAAAACCTAGAGTCACTGCTTGGTTACCAACATTATTCAAAATATCTATTTTAGGCGAACTGTCCCTTGAGTGGTTTTCGGTATTGAATAACATTCAATATTTGAATATATAAAGTCGCAATTGTTTTATAAAGTCGCAATTGTTTTATAAAGTCAGAATTGCGAGTTATAAAGTCAGAATTGCATGTTATAAAGTCAGAATTGCGAGTTATAAAGTCAGAATTGTGTGATATAAAGTCAGAATTGTGTGATATCAAGTCAGAATTGTGTGATATAAAGTCAGAATTGCGAGTTATAAAGTCAGAATTGCGAGTTATAAAGTCAGAATTGTGTGATATAAAGTCAGAATTGTGTGTTATAAAGTCAGAATTGTGTGATATAAAGTCAGAATTGTTTTATAAAGTCAGAATTGTGAGATATAAAGTCAGAATTGCATGTTATAAAGTCAGAATTGCGAGTTATAAAGTCAGAATTGTGTGATATAAAGTCAGAATTGTGTGATATCAAGTCAGAATTGTGAGATATAAAGTCAGAATTGTTTTATAAAGTCAGAATTGCGAGTTATAAAGTCAGAATTGCATGTTATAAAGTCAGAATTGTGAGTTATAAAGTCAGAATTGTGTGATATAAAGTCAGAATTGTGTGATATCAAGTCAGAATTGTGAGATATAAAGTCAGAATTGTTTTATAAAGTCAGAATTGCATGTTATAAAGTCAGAATTGCGAGTTATAAAGTCAGAATTGTGTGTTATAAAGTCAGAATTGTGAGATATAAAGTCAGAATTGTGTGATATAAAGTCAGAATTGCATGTTATAAAGTCAGAATTGCGAGTTATAAAGTCAGAATTGTGTGATATAAAGTCAGAATTGTGAGATATAAAGTCAGAATTGTGTGATATCAAGTCAGAATTGTGAGATATAAAGTCAGAATTGTTTTATAAAGTCAGAATTGCATGTTATAAAGTCAGAATTGCGAGTTATAAAGTCAGAATTGTGAGATATAAAGTCAGAATTGTGTGATATAAAGTCAGAATTGTGTGATATAAAGTCAGAATTGCATGTTATAAAGTCAGAATTGCGAGTTATAAAGTCAGAATTGTGTGATATAAAGTCAGAATTGTGTGATATAAAGTCAGAATTGTGTGATATAAAGTCAGAATTGTGTGATATAAAGTCAGAATTGTTTTATAAAGTCAGAATTGTGAGATATATAGTCAGAATTGTTTTATAAAGTCAGAATTGTGAGATATATAGTCAGAATTGTTTTATAAAGTCAGAATTGTGTGATATAAAGTCGCAATTGTGAGAAATTAACTTGCAATTCTGACTTTAAAACACGCAATTGGGAGATACAAAGATACATCATGATATAAAGTTGCAATTGCGTGTTATTTGTTTTCCTTAGAATTGGATTTTATAACTCACAATTGCGACTACATCTCACAATTTTGAGAAAAGATGTCAGAATTGCGAGATGTAAACTCGCAATTGGCAGAAATAAAGTCGCAGTTATCTTTTAAAAGGTTTTATTCCAGGTTCTTCTGGGTAAATGCGAGGTTTTGGACACGAGCTTCACACTGAAGTATTTTCCACTCGTACACACTCTCCGAAGCAATCTGAGGCGATCACACATGCCCTTGCACTTATTCTGAAACCCGACCCTGAAATGCACACTTATGCAGACAGGTGTGTGTGTGTGTGTGTGTGTGTGAGATGCATTAGTATTCTTCTGGCTGTCTGAGAGAGGATAGATGAGGAGCACAGAGACGCTCAGGGTCACTGGCATCACGAGGAAAATTTCTCTCTCCGTCTGCATCTTTTTTTCCCTCTACTTCCTTTTCTTCCGTTCTCTTTCAGCGCCTCATTCGTTCCTCGTCTCGCTCTCTCGCCGACTGCTCCCTCCTTTCTCCTCTCCTACACTTAAAGGGTTAGTTCAGCCACAGATGTAAACTCTGTCAGTAATTACTCTTCCTCATGTAGTTCCCCGTCAGACTTTCCTTCATCTTCTGAACACAAATGAAGATATTAGTGATTAAATCTGAGCGCGGTCTCACTCCTCCAGAGGCTTCTATTGTAATTGAAACTTGCCGGCCCAGAGAGTTAGTAAAGACATCGTTAAAATAGTCCGAGTGACTACAGCGGCTCAACCTTAAAGCTACACTGTGTAACTTTTTTAGTTTATTCTTAGCTAAAAACACTTAGTTCTTTCAAAAATATATGTGCTCATTAATGTATATTTACTTCGTTCAAGTAATAAAGTATTCTTGTGAGTGTATAATATGCCATTGAAAATACATACGTGTGAGGGGTTCGAATGCCGGTCGCCATGTTGCCCCTCCATCTTGAAAGTACATTAGCCAAAGAGGGACATCCCCGTTAATTCAAGCTTTGCCTTTCTTGTCACATCAGCTGATCTCTGCTCACGGAGAAAATGATATAGCCTACAATGTAAACGTTGCCTTACGTTAGTGATGTCGTACAATATACAGAATAACGATAGCACTGATAAAAGTTACTTTACTAAGATTAGCTTGCATTCGTCTGGGACTGATAGCTGATGTTAGCAATGAAATGGTCAAAAAATAACAAAAACATAAAACTATTATTCATTTTACATGGATTTCATAACCTATATGTTAACTGACAAATTAAATTACTGCAAATTATAATAGTTTTCTAAAGTAACCTCATCACTTGAAGGAACACTCATGGACGAGGTCGAACTGGAAGCCATGTTAATCTTGGACTACATTGGCCACCGTAGGAGTTAAAAGGAGAGGAACAGAAACTAATATTCACTGGATGGTCATATACCTTTTCACCGCTAGATGGGGGTAAAAATCACACAGTGTAGCTTTAAGTTTATCAAGCGACGAGAATACTTTTTGTGCGCAAAAAAACACAAAAATAATGACTTTATTGAACTATTGATGTTCTTCTGTGTGTGTCTCTGAGTGAGTTCACTAGTGTAACAGCGCAGCGCTTCTGGGGTGTACGTCAGAACGGAGGCTCCCTATTGGCCAGCATCACACACATGACCAGTGTCGGCCAATAGTGAGCCTCCGTTATGTGAGCCCACACAGATGCCTTTATTTAAAAAAATGTATCATGTCTATTTCATTCTAGAGAAAGCTGTCTTTAACATTATGATGTTATAATAATAATAATACATTTTATTTAAAGGCGCCTTTCATGGCATTCAAGGACACCTTACAAAATTCATTAAACAATCAAACCACTACAGCAACAAACATTAAATCACATAAAAGTGTTATATGGACAGTCAGTCAGTAGTTGTGGTCCGTGAACTGATGAACACACACATCTGCAGTTTGAGCACTGTGAGTAATGCAGCCAGTGAGAGTGAGTTGTTAGACTGATTTAAAGCATAAACTTGTTATTTTTTAACCTTTTGTTCGGCAATTCATTAAAAGAGCCACCTTAAAATGAGTCATTTGTACTTGGCAACACTGCGAGCTTGCAAGGGCAACGTGGAACTATTTGTCGTCCAATTCATTTCTTGATGTAATTTTGCGGTGTCCAGTGTTCAGCTGCAAACTCACAACTCAGATTTAACATATTATATTCAATGTGAAGCTTTAGATCCGGTATCAGTGCTGTTCTCTCTCTCTCTCTCTCTCTCTCTCTCTCTCTCTCTCTCTCTCTCTCTCTCTCTCTCTCTCTCTCTCTCTCTCTCTCTCGGTAATGAGCATTAGTTTCTGTGGCTTCATGTCAGTGTCACATTCATGCACACCTTTAGCACTCACCTTTCCTTTACTTCCATACACACACACTCACACACACACCTCATCATGTCCGCACTGCTGACACACACGCACACACACACACCTTTCAGTCTGGCCTCTGTGGCCCACACCTGATTACCTTAGATGAGAGGAGCACTCCAGCTGCATTCTGAACACTCACTCACTCACACACTCACACACACACACACGCAAACGCACGCACGCACGCACGCAGACACATGCACACTTGCACGCGCGCGTGCATACACTCATACACACACACACACACACACACACACATACACACACACTCTCATACATATACACACTCTCTCTCTCACACACACACACACACACACACACACACACACACACACACACACACTAATACATACACACACATTATCTCACTCACACATACACACACACACACACACACACACACACACACAGTCTGGTTCACTATATTTGTGGGGACTCTCCATAGATGTTTTATTTTATTTTATTTATTCTTGAAGCTGGGTGGTTTTGCTCATGGTTTATATATATATGTATAATTGTGTATATGTATATAATTATGTTTATAATGTTTCTAGATTTTGACTGAGTATCATTCTGTAAGTGTATAAAAAATCAGAATGAGAATAGAAGCGTTTATTCTGCAGGTGATGATGATCAACAGAGAAGATCATTTCCCGTGTGTGTGTGTGTGTGTGTGTGTGTTTTCTATCATTGTGTAATGTAGAAACTTATCATGCATCAATAATCATGCCACTCCCAGGCAGACACTCTTCCAACTTTGTGTGTGCAGAACAGAAATCCACACAGAAACTCCAACAAAGTGTGTTATTGCACAAAAACCCAACTTGACATGGAGGATTTGTTGCATCATGTCTGTTTATACTGTACGTGTGTAAGGTTCAGATCATATGGGCTTTACTTTCTGCTGTTTTATATTCAACGTTTGTGTGCATATGTGAGGAGAACACGTCGGTCTTGTTGTTTATTCACTGTGTGTGTGTGTGTGTGTGTGTGTGTGTGTGTGTGTGTGTGTGTGTTTCAGTGGGGATCACAAGCCGTTCCTCTCGGTGTTGTCGGTGTTGTCTCTGGTTCTGATCTTCCTCCTGGTTCAGCGTCACTGTTCGCTGGTGTCTAAGATCGCACTGGCGCTCGGCATGCTGGGAGTTTACAGCTATCGCGCCGCTGTCGGAAACGTCCTGTTCCCATGGCAACACAGCAGCCGTATCGTCTCCAAGTAAGTTTGATGATATTTAAATATCGTATTGACATATTCCTTGAATGTCAGATGGTGAATAAATTAGCTTCCCTCATTATCGTTTGTTGTCTGAAGTTTCTTCACTAACTTTGTCCGTGAGTTTAGAAACGTCTCGGGTTTTTAACGGGAGAGCTCGACTCTAGAGACTGAAGGTTGGTTTAGGAATGATTAAACCCGTTATTAACAGAAGACACACACACACACACACACTGGATAAACCACATCAGCATGAGTCAGACTGATGGCATTTACTTTTCTGGAAAAAAAGTGATATATTTTTAAGGGAATAGAAAGATCAAAAGAACAGCGTTTATTTGAAATAGTTTCTTTGATCAATTTAATGGATCCTTGCTGAATTTTTTTTTGAATTTCTGACAAATATATATTTATGTTGCATGATTCTGAATAAATAAATAATCACAAATGTTTGGTTTCAAACCGAGATCACGATTATGAACGGACTAAATAACAAACTCACACGTAATTT
Source organism: Phoxinus phoxinus (assembly GCF_949152265.1). Lineage (NCBI taxonomy): Eukaryota > Metazoa > Chordata > Actinopteri > Cypriniformes > Leuciscidae > Phoxinus > Phoxinus phoxinus. The sequence goes on along the minus strand of NC_136887.1, from coordinate 34,521,803 downwards.
ACAGGAGGTTCTGACAAATTGTTAATTGCTGTAGTTTAATGAATCTGAAGTATGAATGAAGTATTTTTAAGAAAATGGTTTGAGTGAATTATTCAATGACGCTCTTATAAGTACTTAATTTTTTTTCATTACTGTATGAATCAGTGTTTTTGAACAAATCTCTTGAGTGAATGATTCAACGACTCGCTTATAAAGACTTCGCTATATTATTGCTGGATGAATCAGTGTTTTTGAACGAATCTCTTGAGCGAATGATTCAACGACTCGCTTATAAAGACTTTGCTATATTATTGCTGGATGAATCAGTGTTTTTGAACGAATCTCTTGAGCGAATGATTCAACGACTCGCTTATTAAGACTTTGCTATATTATTACTGGATGAATCAGTGTTTTTGAACGAATCTCTTGAGTGAATGATTCAATGACTCACTTATAAAGACTTTGCTATATTATTGCTGGATGAATCAGTGTTTTTGAACAAATCTCTTGAGCGATTGATTCAATGACTCACTTATAAAAACGTTGCTATATTATTGCTGGATGAATCAGTGTTTTTGAACGAATCTCTTGAGCGAATGATTCAATGACTCACTTATAAAGACTTTGCTATATTATTGCTGGATGAATCAGTGTTTTTGAACAAATCTCTTGAGTGAATGATTCAATGACTCACTTATAAAGACTTTGCTATATTATTGCTGGATGAATCAGTGTTTTTGAACGAATCTCTTGAGTGAATGATTCAATGACTCACTTAGGCCGGTGACACACTGGATGCGTGCCGTGAGCGTCTCAGCTGCGTGGCGTGTCCGTTTTTATTTCGGCTCCCATGTTAACAGGTTAGAGCTTGCACACTGCTTGCGTGACACGCGCGTCTCAGGCGCGGCTCGAGCCGCGCGGAAAACGTGTGCATGCTAGAAATAGAACCGACGCCTATTTTTCACGCGACACGCAAGCGTGTTGGAAGCGTTTCCATGCAAAATATAATAGGAAAATATGTTTATATGTCATTTTGTACACAAATACATATTAATTAATGACATTTTGATGTTTGAAAGTCTATAGGTTGACATAAATTCAGATATAAATGTAATTTAAAAAACAAAAAAATTAATAATTATCGATTTTCAAATGCACCTGTCAAACATAGGCTATTTTGCCGTCAATAGGCTACTGTTGACGGTGTTATCAGGCTTTATATGTATGTATGCTTAACATAAAGTATAGCCTTCCACAACTCTCTCCCCATATGTGAACAAGGGTGATCCAAATCACGCGACTTGACACTTTCAAGTAGGCTACACTTCGAGTTTGCAATGATGGACGACGGCAGGTTAATTGAAGAGGTGAAGAAACTCTGTCACCTACTCTGTCCCTCTGTCACGTATAGCAGCAGCAGCGCGCCAGCGCCGCGCCAAGTACGGTTCTGGTGTGTAAAGACAGAGAAAACGCGACGCAGCTGACACGCAACAGAAACGCCACGCTCACGCCACGCATCCAGTGTGTCACCGGCCTTATAAAGACTTTGCTATATTATTGCTGGATGAATCAGTGTTTTTGAACAAATCTCTTGAGCGATTGATTCAATGACTCACTTATAAAAACGTTGCTATATTATTGCTGGATGAATCAGTGTTTTTGAACGAATCTCTTGAGCGAATGATTCAATGACTCACTTATAAAGACTTTGCTATATTATTGCTGGATGAATCAGTGTTTTTGAACAAATCTCTTGAGCGATTGATTCAATGACTCACTTATAAAAACGTTGCTATATTATTGCTGGATGAATCAGTGTTTTTGAACGAATCTCTTGAGCGAATGATTCAATGACTCACTTATAAAGACTTTGCTATATTATTGCTGGATGAATCAGTGTTTTTGAACAAATCTCTTGAGCGATTGATTCAATGACTCACTTATAAAAACGTTGCTATATTATTGCTGGATGAATCAGTGTTTTTGAACGAATCTCTTGAGCGAATGATTCAATGACTCACTTATAAAGACTTTGCTATATTATTGCTGGATGAATCAGTGTTTTTGAACAAATCTCTTGAGTGAATGATTCAATGACTCACTTATAAAGACTTTGCTATATTATTGCTGGATGAATCAGTGTTTTTGAACGAATCTCTTGAGTGAATGATTCAATGACTAATACATTTCTCACCGTCACTCGTCGCCACCTACTGGCGTAACGATGTAATCGACACAACCGTTATTTGAAGCGCCATGTCACTTTCAAAATGTGATTTGCTCTATTTTGATCGCTTCCGTAGACAACAGTGTTTTTTATCCTGTATATACACTTTTATCCCAGTTCTTCTGTGATCATATGAATATTTGTAACACAGAAATAATGACACTGTGTGGTTGAAAGACTGTTTGTGAAGCGGGTTCATATTTATATACATGACAACGGCTCTCTCGGGATCAGATCACAAACACAGATCTGAATGTTCGCTGTGATTTTGTCAAAGGTATAATAGACACAAGTGAATCATTGTCATTTAGGAATGAATTATATGAGAATACTCATTATATACTGTATGTTTACACACAGTACACACATATTTATACTCTTATATACATATATGTGTCCCTGGACCACAAAACCTGTCCATTTTTTTAAATTGAGATGTATACATAATCTGAAAGCTGAATAAATAATCTTTCCATTGATGTGTGGTTTGTTAGGATAGGACAATATTTGGTCGAGACACAACTATTGAAAATCTGGAATCTGAGGAGCAAAAAAATGTAAACATTGAGAAAATCTCCTTTAAAGTTGTGCATTTATGTTCACGATTGTGCTGCATTCACTCACAAAAATACATGTTTTATATATTTACGGTAGGAAAATGACTAAATATCTTCATGGGTCATGATCTTAATATCCTCATGATTTTTGGCATAAAAGAAAAATGGATAATTTTGACCCATACAATGTATAGTTGCTATTGCCACAGATATACCCGTGCGGCTCCAGACTGGGTTTGTGCTCCAGGGTCACATATATGCATCTGTGTACTTGTGTAGAGTGTTTCTGGCCTAAGAGAGCCCCACTTAATACTATAGCAGATCTTCACACACACTCTAAGAGTTTTCTAAGGAACACACACACAGTTTCACACACACAACACATCGCCGCTCGCCTCTTCCCCTTGACATTTACTCCCACCTAATTAAATCTTTGACCTCCTGGCCTCGGTGTAGCGCCACAGGCTGTGTCCCATTACACACTCTCCATGTGACGGAGAGAGCGAGAGCCAGAGGTAATTGGCACTGCCACCCTGTGCCACCGGACTCACGCTCACACTCATTAATCACTGCGGGACGTTGTTTATGTTGCCCTGGCAACCTCTGGCTCGCCTGTTAAGTAGACGTCCGCTGACTTCAACCCCATCGCTTCGACTCGCGCTCTCCTCGCGCTCTGCCTCTCTATCACACGCTTTCTGCTCCTGCCCTTTAATGAGTGCTGATTTCAGTGCATTTAAAAGGGTAGTTCACCTAAAAATGGAAAAAATTATTTTACTCTCATGCTATTTCAAATCTTCTTCCATGGAAAAATAGATAGACATTTTTAAGAATTGTTGATTTCTTTCCAGCCACATAAAATATTAAAAATTAAGTTCCTATTTATTTTAATTTACTTGCAAAATACTTACCGGTAACTTGCTTGTTGGACACGCTGGGCTAATGTTAATTTAGCTGTTAATGTGTTACGCTAACACACCGGACACTATTCAGCCTGTTGTTCTGTGTGCTGTTGTGGAGCTGAATAACTTGCCTTTCCAGATTAAATGTCTGTTCTTGGTCTTGGATTTTGTGAAATAAATATCTAAATAAGTGCGACTTATATACGTTTTTTTTCCTCTTCATGGCGCATTTTTTGACTGATGCGACTTATACTATATAAAATACGGTAACACCTTGGTTCATTACATCTATCTTTTAATGAATCAGCATTTTTGAACGTGTTCGTTGCCGTAACAATGTGACAGTGCGCTGAGTGACAGCCTTTCAATGCGCAGAGACGCTCTTTAGTTTCGGTTATATTGGTTACTGAAAATGTCCTTGTTTTTGTGCATGCTGACCACATCGTATCACTTATTTATATAGCAACAAATAAATATAAGTAAATAAATGGCAATATCTACCGTAAGGGATTCATAAATGCATTCAGAAACACGTTTTTTCCTATCACTGTTATCATCTATCTACTGGAGTGCCTCATGGCTCAGTGCTGGGACCGCTTCTCTTCTCCATCTACTGTAATTACCGTAAGGGAAATTCCTTCACCGCGACAGCTCTAGACGCGCTCCACAAACTTCACAGAAAGCAATCAGGGACGACAGAAAGCAGAATCCTGTTTGTTTTCTTTATTTTACAAGCACAATGTTTTGTGAGTTTACACAAATAAACAGACCCTTTACAGTTTCGAATTACGTCTTACTCTTATCTTTATGACCATAAATGAGTATTTTAAGTTGTTTCGGCTGTTATTATGAGACATAATCATTTGGCATTTGTGTCGTGGAAATCTCACTACAGTCCAGTGATGAAACATGCATGTCCTGGAAATATGAAGCCTCAGGTGGCGCTTCACTCGCCGTCTCCTCGTAAAAAAGTGAAGTTGGCTTCTTTTCTACTTTCTTTTCCTTCTCGCTCATCTTTCTGTGGTTTCTTGAAAAGGCATAATGTTGAACTTTCCGCATCCGCCATTGCCACCGCATGAACTCTCACGAGCAAAGACAATGACAGCGTAGGCTATGCACAACACGCTAATCAAAACAATACGTTTAAAAACTGCCGTTGCATTTTACCACGCGGCATTGGTCAATCTATCAATTGACCCTTCGCAAAGACCTTAGTTACTGCTACTAGGGGTGTGACGGTACATGTATTCGTACCGGACCGTTTCGGTATAGGACTTTCGGTACGGTGCACATGTGCACCAAATGTAATCTTTCACGTAAATTAGGCTAGTTTTGTGTGCGGAACATATTCCGAGTTTCCACACTAACATTTTAAGGGTCGTAAGTCTCCGCGTTGCACTTGAGCGCACTGTACAACTGTACAACCAGGATGGAGACCCGACCCGACCCTGACGGGCCGGGCCGGGTTCAGACAGATATTTAGAAATTGTTCGGGTTCGGGTCGGGCTCGGTCACATCAGCGCGATAAGGCATTGAACGTTTTAAATTTAAGACAGCTTATTATGTAGGTAGCCAATGTGCCTGATGCTTTCACTTGATGCGAACGTTCGTTTTTGTGATTAAAATACATGTAAAATATTACCATAACATCCGTCTTCCTGTGTGCGGAAATTTGTTTATGTAGCCGTGACAACGAAACACGTGCATGCGCGCCTGTGTTAAGAGAGCTTGTTGCTCCACGCGCGCTGATGCGCTCATCCTGTTAACATTTCCGAATGCCTTTCAGTTGCTTAATAAAAGCGGGCTTTCCACACAAACAAACGTACGTGTGTCATTAGTATGAGAAAAAAAAAAGGGATTTTAACTGTCGGTTTCGGGTCGAGCTCGAACGTAAATATCTTTATGCCTGTCGGGCTCGGGTCGGGTTTAGTTACTGCTCTGTCGGACGCGGGCCGGGCTCGGACAGAAAAATTTGTCCCGATCACCACATGCACGGCACGCTTTAGCCTAGCCTCTCGCTAGCTAGCGTCATGGCCAATATTGGTTTGAGAGTATTTTATTTAGTGGAGAACTTTGCAGCAGTTTTTTATTTCTTATTCTTTTTTTATTTTATATATATTTTATGTATTATATTTAATTAAAAAGTGTTTAAAAAAGTGTAAACAAATTGTTAAAAGTTTTTAGTAAGTTTATAGTAAACAACCAGCAGTTTAATGTTTTGCATTTCTTCCCTTACTGTACCAAAAATGAACCGAACCTTGACTTTAAAACCGAGTTACGTACCGAACCGTAATTTTTGCGTACCGTTACACCCCTAGTTGCTACATCCGACAAGCCATGCCGCTCTCTCACACACAACTTGTTCTCACGCAGTGGAAAATACATCGCAGAACAAAGAGGACACTGAAAACGTGCTAAAAGACCATTGTTTTTGATATAAACAAAGTCTCAGCTTTCAAGTGTTGTCATTTAAAAAAAGAAAAGAAATGTAAACAATAAATACTGTTTTGTGGCTCTTTAATGTGTCTGACAGATCGGTGTAGAGCCTCAGTTAAAGCTGCGCGTGAACCGATCATCTCTTCCTTCTAGTTCATTTATAGCATCAAATAAACATGAATGAACATCAGAAGGAATGTTGTTTTAACCGCGGAAACGCGTCAGTACACTCCGCTTTTAGAGTTCAAGACCACCGAGGTTAATCTACTAACTCCAGTGATAACTCTCCTGACTGCTTTTTCTGACAAAATGGTGGATTCTGCGTTACCGCGTTATGATTGGTCAGATCACCTGTCAATCAAACTCCCGGCGAAGGATGAATTAGAGTAACAAATCAACAATTCCTTATTATTTGTTTTAAATAATCAGGAATCACTCATGCTAACACATACCAGACAACATCATCCAGATTACTGTCTGTTTAAAATAAATGAAAAGAAACATAGCATTGGGGATTTGTTGCTGTTTTCTGTATCGTTACACCCCTAATATATAATAGTGATGCACTGGTATGCTTGAATAAATTTGACAAGTGCTTATAAAGACAACCTTATTTGACACAAAAACTTGGTACATCGTACAATTTAAACATTTATGCACAATCACGCATGACCCCAAAAATAGCAAAGACTGTAAGTGACAGCTGATTCTTCTAATGGAGTTATTCTTCCGTGTGCTTTTGTGAATGTGGGTGTTAGTTAGCCATTAACACAGTTAATACCTTTCTGAATAGATATGTAAATCACAGATATGTCTCAAGCTGCTTTTAGAGGCGTAAACAACCTCGAGTCTGTTTTGCATCTAATTTATTTATGTTAGAAGACCAAAACAGAATTATTGCACCACATGCATGGTACACAAGCTACAGTACTAAACAACTCAGCGTGTGGTATTTAGTCCGTTCGAACTGTCTTTCTTCATGTAAACAAGAATTATTAATAGCTTTTTTGGTTTCATAAGCATATTTTTAGCATGCACATAGATAATTATGATGCAGCCTTTTGGACTATACTAAGACACCGTCACATCTTTCACAGAATCCCAGAATGCATTGCAACAAGGTCAATGAAAAAGAAATGTAAAACTGAGCAAGTCGAGAATTTTAATTTTGAGTTGTTTGGTTTTGGTTATCTCTTTGTTCCCCTTTGATTAAAAAATATAAACGAGTCCAAAGTGCTGTCGACTGTCGGTGAGAGAAAACCACGAGCACACAAAAGACAGAGTGAAGAGATGTCAAGCAAGATGCGTTTTTAATCAGAGTTTATGCTCAAAGCTGTTTACGGGGGATGATTGTTGTCAGAGAAAGCGGAGCGGAAAAGAAATAAACAAGAATTTTGGCAGAGACACAGATTTTGGAGTGTTTGAACGGAGAGCGGGAGCGTCTGAGTTCAGTAGTGACAGAATGAGATATCAGGACACGGATCTGTTGAGACGAAGTACACATCATAAACTGAATAACATAGAGTCTCCAGTCAGGCGACTTCAACAAAGTCTGTGTTTGCCATCAGAGAGGAAAACATGAATTCTGAACACACTTCTCGAGGGACAGAGGGGATATTGTGAGCTGGTACAGGTCTTTAAAAAGCATTAAAGCTTAATGTTTCTTCTTTCTGAAAGCAAGAGAAGCAAACTAAAGCGTAGCCAGTTCAGGCAATAAATAATTAAGAAAAACAAAATACATTTTCTTCAGGCAATGCAGATATACTCACTTCAAACTAAAGAAATTAAAAAGTTTAAATTAAAATTAAAAAGTTCGGCAGGTTATTCCACCAGCAGAGAGCAGTCCAGGTAAAGGTCTGTGAAAGTGATTTTGTGCCTCTTTTGGATCAGATCCTAGTGTTGACATGTAAATGGAGAAGTGAAGCGGTCCCAGCACTGAGCTTTGAGGCACTCCACTAGCTAATTGATAACAGTAATAGGAAACCATGTTTCTGAATGACAGATCCTAATGTTGACATGTAGATGGAGAAGAGAAGCGGTCCCAGCACTGAGCCCTGAGGCACTCCAGTTGCTAATTGATAACAGTAATAGGAAACCATGTTTCTGAATGACAGATCCTAATGTTGACATGTAGATGGAGAAGAGAAGCGGTCACAGCACTGAGCCCTGAGGCACTCCACTAGCTAATTGATAACAGTAATAGGAAACCATGTTTCTGAATGACAGATCCTAATGTTGACATGTAGATGGAGAAGAGAAGCGGTCCCAGCACTGAGCCCTGAGGCACTCCAGTAGCTAGATGATAACAGTGATAGGAAAAAAACATGTTTCTGAATGATAGATCCTAATGTTGACATGTAGATGGAGAAGAGAAGCGGTCCCAGCACTGAGCCCTGAGGCACTCCAGTAGCTAATTGATAACAGTAATAGGAAAAAACATGTTTCTGAATGACAGATCCTAGTGAGGACATGTACAGTAGATGGAGAAGAGAAGCGGCCCCAGCACTGAGCCCTGAGGCCCTCCAGTAGCTAGATGATAACAGTGATAGGAAAAAAACATGTTTCTGAATGACAGATCCTAGTGTTGACATGTAGATGGAGAAGAGAAACGGTCCCAGCACTGAGCCCTGAGGCACTCCAGTAGATAGATGTTAACAGTGATAGAAAAACGTGTTTCTGAATATATTTATGAGTCCAGTAGCTAGATATTGCGACTTAAGGTTGGAATACACTTCATGACTTTAGCTCAGAATTTTGCCCGTATTTGCAATCTGGGTGAGTCGGCAGTACTTTCCGAATGTCTGCGCCAGTCTGCAGATTTTGTGCGTTCGGAGTTGACAGAATTCACAGAAAATCACGTAGTGTATGATGGGCACAGATTTTGTTAAATTCAGACTTTGATTGAACATGTTTGATATTTTGAGCTTATTTTAGAGCATATATAGTGTACGATTCATCGCTAATAAATACTGTACATTATACAGTCATAATACGCTGACCAGACAATGGAAATCAAGGGTGCGAAGGCACAAAGATAAAAATGACGTTGTACGAGATGACATACAAGATCGGGTAAATGTGTTAGAAAACGCAGAATCTGCCATTTGTTTAGTAATTGTTTGCAGCAGTTTCAGTATTCACACAGTGGTGTTAACACAGCTCACTTCACTCCCAGGTCGAAAAATACGGAAAAATCACTGAAGAATGCGTCATATGTTTCTGTTTAGTGTATTGTAGTGTAGGCTAGTGTTTGATCCTCAGTCCTGTAGTGTATGATATCCAACTTTTCTCTCTATTGATTTACAAAGTTTGCAAGTATATGATTCCTGCTGTTTATAAATCTGTTCAGATTTTAAAAGTCATGTAGTCGGGGGGTTTGAAATTAACTTTTTCACTCACCGGCCAATTAGGCTACTAAAGTTACCGGCCATTCAGTATATTTGTATTTGTCTAAAGACAATTTTCTACCCCTGTGGGGACAGACAATAAAGTTTTTGAATTGAATTGAATTTCTTATTCAAACAAAATCTTGTCATCCAGCATCTCCTCCCTTTCTCTTTCATTCTCATCACCAAAATATTTAGTTTAGGTGGACAGATCAAAACATTACAACGAACATTAAAAAAATGTATGATGTTGTAAAATAACAATGTGTTTTCTGTTAACCAAATGTTCTTTAATCTTCACTATAATTGCTTCAATGCAAATGAACAAGCGCGCCGTTATTTGTTGCGTAGTGATGTGTGTGTTCGAGTAAGCCAGATATGAGCAGATTCTACACAATATGCTGTATTTAATATCACGATGACTCACGAGTATTTGCACCAAATCTACGCAGATTTGGCTTACACGAACTTCCCCAGCAAAGTGATTAAATATAATTAGTAACACGCCAAATTGGCTCGTGATCTGACAGCGTTTCTCGCCACAGTTGATTTTTACCCGCATTTGGCGGGTTGGCGGGTGTTAATTTCATACCCTGCGTGTCGTGTATTCCAGTCTTCAGACACCTCACCCCTCCACAACTCCCTGAAGACCTACTGAGAGAGTTAACAGGAGGATCTGGTGGTTAGCGCTGTCAAACGCAGCAGAATGATCCAGCAAGACGAGTACTGAGGGTTTGGAAGCTGCTTTTGCCAGACAAACCGGGAGCACTCTCAGTTTAGTGACGCTTTTGAAACCAGACTGGTTGTTGTCCAGGAGGTTGTTCTGTGTAAGAAAGGGAGAGACCATGTACAGTCAAACCAAAATGTATTCAGACGCCATCAACATTTCTCACTTTATCACAGTTTATTGGCTATAGTTTAGAAAATGGTAATAAAATATGACAATAACTCACTGGTTTTGTCCATCCTTCTGTTAGACTGTCTCACAAATGAATTATGTTGAATATCTGTATACAAGTATCTAATATACAATTAGATAATACAAATTTAGCTCAACCAGTTACTAAGCAATGCTTCATTTTGTTCAGTCTATGGTGTAAAAAGGTTGCATTAGCAATTAAAGAAAAACGCGCGTTTCGTCACTATGTTGTACTTCGTGCAAAGAAGCTTTAGCTAAAGTCAGAGAATAAAACACTGACACAATGATGAACAAGTAACAATAATATTCGCAATAACATCGTTTTACTGAATAATTAAGTAAACCTAATTAATTTTTCTTTATCTTTGTAAAGAAATCTCATTGATTAACTGGCTACTCTCTTGTCGTCTCAGATGACGACATCACTTCCTGTCGACAACCGTAACTTCTGTTGGGTGCAATTCGCAACCTCACCACTAGATGCTGCTAAAAATTACACACTGCACCTTTAAGCAAAACATGGTCAGGTCAAAGTGTCTGAATAATTTTTGGATCCACATTTTTATATAATTTACTGGTAGTCACAGTCATACTGGTAGTAGTTCCTCAAAATTGTGAAGAATTGTTGGGTATAATATGTCACTTGCTATCCTCACTTACATAAATTAACTATAGTGTCCTGCTCCCACTAGTAAAAAAAATATATCAAAAATGATTTCTGAAGTCTGAATAATTTTTGGTTTGACTTTATAATGTAGCCCCTCAATATATTTCAGAGTCCTGACATGTTTGTTTGGTTGAGAGTCATTCCATAAAGATGTTTCATCTGCCACATCAGCTATAACCATGATTTTTTTCTGCTAGGTTATTAAGGTCACATTCAAATAAGAGTGTCTGTGTGTCGGGTGTTCACATATGACACTGTAATGCCCTGCACCCTTAAAAGCACTCGCCTCAAGTGCTCTACCCTCCACAGTGAGCAGGGCATAGTCCTCGACGCTCACTTTCAAGTGGAATTTGCCCTTTTTTCCCTGAGCTGTTTAGATCCCGACACATCTGAAGAGAGTAATTAAAAGCACACCTGCGTCAGGAGGAGGCCATAAAAAGCCTGCGTATTTTTATCCTGATTAATCTAGCGGTGTGTGTGTTTTGATCTGACACCTCGTTTGAGAGTGTTTATGCATGCGGATCCCACATAGAGATGGAAATTAATTCTGCTCACAAATGTGTGCACACACTCACATATTTCTCTTCTAATGCGCTCTGAGAGATACCTGTGTAAAAAATGCATCAAACAACAAGTGTGGCGTGTAATTAGTCTCGCACGGTTTGTGCTGTGAACACACGAGTGTTGTCTCACATCATGCGGCGTGTTGAGGAGAGGCTTGCTGGTTCTGGGCAATCAGACGTGCAATTTTTGCCTGGCAGACAGTCAATTAATCCTATATCGATGATCTCATAGCTATTTCTGCCACCTAGCAACACCCTATCTAACATAGTAACACCCTATCAACCATAGTAACACCCTTTCAACCATAGCAACACCCCTACCATAGCAACACCCTATCAACCATAGTAACACCCTTTCAACCATAGCAACACCCCTACCATAGCAACACCCTATCAACCATAGCAACACCCTATCTATCATAGCAACACCCTATCTGCCATAGCAACACCATATCAACCATAGCAACACCCTATCTACCATAGCAACACCCTATCTACCATAGCAACACCATATCAACCATAGCAACACCCTATCTACCATAGCAACACCCTATCTACCATAGCAACACCCTATCTACCATAGCAACACCCTATCTACCGTAGCAACACCCTATCAACTATAGCAACACCCTATCAACCATAGCAACACCCTATCAACCCTAGCAACACTCTATCTACCATAGCAACACCCTATCTACCATAGCAACACTTATTTCATTTTTATTTATTTATGTTTTAGTATTCATTTATTTTTTATAAATTATTTATTCATTTATAATTATTTGTTTGCTTGTTTATATATATATTAATTTATTATTGTTAATTATTTATTTAGTATTATTATTTAGTATTTTTTGTTAATTATTTATTTACTTTTTGTTTGTATATTTATTTATTTATTTTAATTTCATTAACTTTCATCACTTTTTTTCTTTTATTAATTTTGTTTGTTTATTCATTCACTTGTTCATTCTTGCAGTTGTTCAGTCATTTATTTATTTTTATAATTATTTTTTTTATTATTCATTTTTTTAATGATTTAATTTAATTTAATTTACTTTTTATGTTTTTTTTTATTTATTTTAATTTCATTAACTTTCCCTTTCTTTTATTTATTTGTTTTCTTTTATTAATTTTGTTAGTTTGTTCAATTGACCTTTCTTTCTTTCTTGCTTGTTTGTTCATTCATTCACTCACTGTTTTTTTCTTGCAGTTGATCCGTCTCATATTTATTTTTTATTTATCAAAATTCAGATACTTAGCAAGCATGGCTGGACTTTAGCTTGGGTTTATGTTTCTCTCAATAACCTGCGTGACTCAAAGTGGTCAGAGCGCTCTGCTCTAGGGTCAAAGGTCATCTTGCTCTCATAGTTTCCCTGACAGACAGCTGTGGGAATAACAGATCAGCAACACTGGATCTGAATAAAACAAAGACGGGTGTGAATGAATAGA
>NC_136887.1:34503718-34506218 GCF_949152265.1 Phoxinus phoxinus | reverse complement strand
GCGTCTCCAGCTACAAGATGCTCCCGATTTAACATAGTTCAACTACATTCAGTCATGATGCCCTTTAGAAAAACTACACTTCAACTTACACAAAGTGCATCGAAGCTGGTTAAGAGGACGGCATGCGGCGTGTTAAACCAGATCAGATCACCATAATTGGATTATGTAATTTAATGCAAGCAGTATTTTTGTTTCAAGAACAATTTTGCATGAATAAATCTAGGATCACAGCATTAAACTGAACAGATATAGGGGAGAGCGGGACAGCCTAACACTTTTTGACTCTTAAAGGATAATTCCGGTATTTAACACCTTGAGTCTATATTGTAGTTTGTTTTGGATGAACAAGAGTGGTGGACAAAATTTTTTTGACAATGGTTCCTCTCTCGAGTTTTTGACTATATAAGAATTGGCCATGGACCCATTTAATATTGGAGTCAATGGGCATGTCCGAAAATGTAAAACAGCCAATAATGTTCGTTTACAAAACTGTTAAACTCACAGAGTGGTTAGTGGTGTTCGTTGATGTTCCAGAAACAAAAAGTGTTGCGAAATACAGTTTCTGTCGTGTTTTATTCGTCATTTTGTAAAATCCCATTGAATTTTGTTGAAGGACTGAGTGCTCGTTAATATAAATGCGCTACCGGGAACGGAAAGGGGGCTGTTTACATTTGGCCGATGTAGTCTTTTTGCTCGCTTCCGTTTCTCATAAGGCTAGTGAGCAGAGCAACTGTGCTCCGGGAGAGTAAGCCAAATAAACAAACAAAACCTTGAAAATATTGAAAGACGTGACCACTGACCAGTGCAATATGAAGTTGAACTCGACTGTGACCGTGAGTGTCCCGCGAGACATAAACATCGGTTATCGCCATCAAGTGGTCGGGAGTGTGCTAACGCTTCAGATTCAAATATTGAGCGGAAGTTACACGGTTGTGAAGTGTCTGAAAAAATAGTTCCACTATAGCAAAATAAACGGATTGGAATCATATATTGCGACGATATATTGTTTATAATCATAAACGAACACCACTAACCACTCGGTGAGTTTAACAGTTTTGTAAACGAACATTATTGGCTGTTTTAATGACATTTTCGGACATGCACATTGACTCCAATGTTAAATGGGTCCATGGCCAATTCTTATATAGTCAAAAACTCGAGAGAGGAACCATTGTCAAAAAAATGTTGTCCACCACTCTTGTTCATCCAAAACAAACTACAATATAGACTCAAGGTGTTAAATACCGGAATTATCCTTTAAGAGTATAAGAGTATTTATGTTTCCCCATGTTAATTTCACACGTCTAATACAATTATGTGGTTTTGTTTTATTAATACAGTGTATACCTCTTTCTTGATATACCCCCGAAAGAATGGAAGTGAAGTGTGACAACATGCCCCATAGGTAGAGTACATTGTAACATGACCATGTGACGGCTTAAAAATAACAAGGTCACATGAGACACATCTTCTAACCGTATACACACTCACTGTAAACCCTAACGCTTAAAATAGTTAATTGGTTTGAGTCGGACAAACTTAAATTAAACTAATTAGTTCAGTCAAATGAACTTTTACGAGTATTTAGGACTTTCTTTTTCTTTCAAGTTCACAGAACTGATATATTTTAAGTAAACTGAACTGTTTCATTGTTTTGAGTTTAATGAAATTATTTCTTTTAATTTAGACGAACTTAAGTTTCACTGAAACGGCTGGGATGTCTATTTCCCTGCATGCTTTGCAGATGTCACTCGAAAGGGAGAGTAAATGCTAAAGTTAAGTGTAATATAATGTTTTGTGTGTGCCAGATTAATGCTAAGAGGGAGATTTAGTTGTAATTAATGTTTTGTTATGCTAATTTAGAAGAATTTCTGTTAATGTTGGTTTTAGGATATCACCATCATGGTGACGAGTGGAGCATGATCTTGATCTGAGAGCAAATAAACCTTTATATAGTTGCACTCACACAGCAAGTGATTCTGTATAACACACTATTGTTAATATGTTAGCAAATTAGTATGTTAGCAGATTAGCTTGTTAAGGCTAACTAAGTTTATACTAGAGATGTTCCGATACCCTTTTCCCTTCCCGATTCCGACCTGGTACCTGATAAACAAAGACACTAAAATTAGCGTAGATGCCATTCTTCTTATGATGTAACGAGTACATCAGGATTTAAGGGAAGTGTTCCCAGTTCCGGCTGTTCTAAACTATGCAGCCTAACATTGAGTTATAGAAGTCTATAATGTGTTATGTGAATGCTAGGCCGAAGAGATGTGTGTTTAATCTAGATTTGAACTGACAGAGTGTGTCTGCTTCCCGGACAATGTTAGGAAGACTGTCCCAGAGTTTTGGTGCTAAATAGGAGAAGGATCTACCGCCAGCAGTCGATTCTGATATTCTAGGTATTATTAACTGGCCGTAGTTTTGAGATCGCAGTAGACGTGAAGGACTATAATAAGTTAAGAGCTCGCTCAAGTACTGCGGAGCTAAACCATTT
>NC_136887.1:34478718-34496218 GCF_949152265.1 Phoxinus phoxinus | reverse complement strand
TAATCAGCGCTTGTCTTCTTAAGATAATTGTTGTAATGGCGCTTGAAGTGATCTGTCAGAGCGAGTGAGGAATCGGGAGTTATTAGAGCTCGAGCTGGTAATGATGGGGCAATTAGAGACACTCACAGAACAATGAATAATGGAAATCATGCCGAGACGATCACACTTCACACACACACACACACACACACACACACACACACTCACACACACACACACTGGCCTCTCAATTTTTACACAATGAAATTATTCTTTAACGAGGTCATTCTATGAGGAATTCATATTTTCTTTGGTTGTTTGAGCTGAAAAGAGTTCAATGTGCATCAAAACAGCAACTTAACAACTCTAGACCTGCTCTGCTCTCCACTAACCTCTCTGCCGTCAGCCGGTGAACGAGAGACCGCACACATCCTCCTGTCTGTCTATCTGTCTGTCTGTCTGTCTGTCTGTCTGTCTGTCTGTCTGTCTGTCTGTCTGTCTATCCATCTATCCATCTATCTGTCGTCTGTTTGTCTGTCTATATCTGTCTGTCTGTCTGTCTGTGAATGAATGAATGAAATCTTTATTTCGAACAATACCATTTTTTTGTTGTATTAAAATAAATCTGTCTATCAATCGTCTGTCTGTCTGTCCATCTATCTATATCTATCTATCTATCCATCCATCCATCCATCCATCCATCCATCCATCCATCCATCCATCCATCCATCCATCCATCCATCCATCCATCAATGAATGAATGAATGAACTAAATCTTTATTTCGAACTAATTATTTTTTAAATTAAAATAAATCTATCTGTCTGTCTATTTATCCATCCATCCATCCATCACTCCATCCATCCATCACTCCATCCATCCATCACTCCATCCATCCATCCATCCATCACTCCATCCATCCATCCATCACTCCATCCATCCATCCATCACTCCATCCATCCATCCATCACTCCATCCATCCATCCATCCATCCATCCATCCATCCATCACTCCATCCATCCATCCATCTATCCATCCGTCTATCTGTCTGTCTGTCTATCTATCTATCTATCTATCTATCTATCTGTCTGTCTGTCTGTCGACCCAAAATTCCAAATAAATGCAAAGTATGTGGACGACCCACTCTTTATTTATCTCATTATAAAGTCTGTCCCTGTGAGTCTAGAAGATTTCCCCTAAAGTGCTGTCCAACTAGTGCCTGATAAATGACCGTCTTAAGTGGTCGGACGTTCAGTCTGACATATATAATTCAGCATGCTCAGTCAGCAGTGTCACTACAGCACACACACACACACACACACACACACACGGGATCCAGGAAATGCGCTTTGATCAATACTCCGCTTTCAGGAATCCCAGCAGGCACGACTGGCCCGTCCCTCATCCGAGCCGAACGTTTACACAATCCATTTGAGAGAGAGAAATACGGAGGCTTGTTAGGAGATATTTCATTTCCTCCGAGGCAACAGGTGCTTTGTGTTCAGGGATATTGAACCCTGCAAACAATCTACTACCCCGCGTGTCTGAGGTGTGGATTTGAATTGCAAATGCCTTCATCCGCCGGCAAACTCCCCGTTCTGTTCAGGGATGTTTCTGACAGTCGCAGGAAAATGATTTCAGGCAGTGCTGTTGCTGGCAATCCGCAGCCGAGGCTGTACAGTGTACAGATGATTTGCTGTAAGTATGAGGTCTAGGAATCAGCCGGTGGACTGGTACGTCTGCTAGGACAAGCAACCTGTCAATCAAAATGATGGGGCAGTCAAAACTGGACTGAGAAATGTGTCATTTCTCAGTTGATTCAGCGTTAAATCTTGTAAGACTGTGGTTTGCTGTTGTCTTGACATGTTTCACAGGAAAGCCTGTGTTTGGTGCAAACTCCACAAATTAGATAAAGCCTTCATGACATGTTAGCTAAGGCTAATTTCCCCCAAATAATATGACTAATTTGCACCATTTAATACACGTTTTAAACCACATCATTTTTGGGTGAACTGTTCCTTCAAATGTGTTGTGTTGTCTTGATTGTAGTGATATGATGACCCTGGAGCACAAACCCAGTCTGGAGCCGCACGGGTATATCTGTGGCAATAGCAACTATACATTGTATGGGTCAAAATGATCCACTTTTCTTTTATGCCAAAAATCATGAGGATATTAAGATCATGTTCCATGAAGATATTTAGTAAATGTCCTACCGTAAATATATAAAACATGTATTTTTGTGAGTGAATGCAGCACAATCGTGAACATAAATGCACAACTTTAAAGGAGATTTTCTCAATGTTTACATTTTTTTCCTCAGATTCCAGATTTTCAATAGTTGTGTCTCGACCAAATATTGTCCTATCCTAACACACCACACATCAATGGAAAGATTATTTATTCAGCTTTCTCAATTTCAAAAAATGTACCCATGTGACTGGTTTTGTGGTCCAGGGTCACATATCTCCTTTCAGTCTCCAACTTTTGCTTGTGTATCTCATTACACTCTCATAATGTAATTCAAATTCACTGATTAGTTTCCAGGTTGAACCCTGCGTTGCTATCTCGCTTATCCTCGTCCTATTTCGCTGTCACATAGAATCCGTGAGCGTAATTACGCCGGAGAGGAAATCTCCCAGAAAGTGTCTCTATGTCCCTGTGAGAGGGTTTTTTACAGGCCAGACTCGACAATCCCTGTCGATGCAAGAATTAAGGAGTTTAAACTCTCAACAAAACACGCTCATCCGGAGAGCATCTTCAGCTGGCTCACGCTGTTAGTGAAAGATGGGAGCTGCATGCGTGATTATTTTCTCCTAATGTTTTGCTTGTCATATCAGTATTGACAGAAAGCACTGTGTTTACCACTTTGGGGGATTGGACCATCAATATTTATGTCTCCACAACAATAAACTTCCATTTTTAATGCAAGGCTGATGCCAGAATGCCTTTGACTCATATCCGCAGACAGTGGAGCTTTTTGCTGGTTGCCGCTGTAGAAACTGCCCTACATCCAAATGCATGTGAAGAAGGAATGAGGGCATTTGATCCTTGGAGAAGCTGAACTGTCACGGTGGGAGTCATACAGGCTGCTCACAGTGATCTGCCCAGGGCTAGAGAGAAGTTGTCTGATACAACAGCCTGAAATCCTGGAGTCTGGGGTCTATCGTATGAATAATACTTGTTCTTCAGGCTGAGACATTATGCATTTGTTTAAAACAAGAATTGTAATGACAGAGAACAGTTGGGCCAGCCTAACCCACTTCAGGCCATTCTAGACCAGTTCAGTCAATCCTTGAACAGTCCAATCAAATTCAATCCAAATAATTCTTGTCTAGTCCAGTGCAATTTAGCCTAACTTAGTCCAATTTAGTCCATACTAGTCCAGTCCTGCCAATTCTAGTCCATTTCAGTCCAGTCTAGCCCACTCCATTCTGTCATCAACTTTTGTTCAGTTCATTATAGTCCAGTCCAATTCAATTCAGTCTATAATCAACTCCAATCCAGTTTAGTTCATTATAGTCCAGTCTTGTCCATTCTAGACCAGTTCAGTCAATTCTTGAACAGTCCAATCAAATTCATTCCAAAGTAGTCTAGTCCAATGCAATTTAGCCTAACCTACTTGAGTCCATACTAGCCCAGTTTATTCAAATTCAGTCCAAAGTAGTCCAGTCCAGTATTTAGTTTGAGGTCATCTAATCTAGCCTAGCCCACTTCAGCCCACACTAGTCCAGTTCTGTCCATTCTAGACCAGTTCAGTCCAGTCTAGCCCACTCCATTCTGTCATCAGCTCCGGTCCAGTTCAGTGCAAGGTAGTCCAGTCCTGTTTTGTATGTTGAGGTCATCTAATGTAGCTCTTTCTAGTCCAGTCCAATCCAATTCAGTCTATAATCAACTCTAATCTAGTACAGTTCATTATAGTCCAGTCCAATCCAAGTCAGTCCGAAGTAGTCTTGCCCATTCCAGTTTATCATCAACTCCAGTCCAGTCCTGTTTTGTATGTTGAGGTCATCTAATCTAGCCTAGCCCACTTCAGTCCATACTAGTATAGTCCTGCCCATTCTTGTCCAGTCCATTCAAATTTAGTCCAAAGTAGTCTAGGCCATTCCAGTCTATAATCAACTGAGTCCAGTCCAGTTTATAGGTTGAGGCCATCTAATCTATCCTAGCCCATCGCAGTCCATTCTAGTCCAGTTCAGTTCATTTTAGTCCAGTCCAATTCAGCCCAAAATAGTCTAGCCTAGTCCAGTCTATCATCAACTTCAGTCCAGTTCAGTTAAGGTTGAGGTCATCTAATTTAGCCTAGCCCACTTGAGTCCATACTAAGTCCTGCCCATTCTAGTTTATTTCAGTCCATTCTAGTCGAGTCCATTCAAATTCATTCCAAAGTAGTCTAGTCCAGTTCAGTTTATAGTTTGAGGTCATCTAATCTAGCCTAGCCCACTTCAGTCCATACTAGTCCAGTCCTGCCCATTCTAGCCCACTTCAGTCCATACTAGTCTAGTCCTGCCCATTCTAGCCCACTTCAGTCCATTCTAGTCCAGTCCTGCCCATTCTAACCCACTTCGGTCCATTCTAGTCCAGTCCTGCCCATTCTAGCCCACTTCAGTCCATACTAGTCCAGTCCTGCAATTTCTAGCCCATTTCAGTCCATACTAGTCCAGTCCTGCCCATTCTAGCCCACTTCAGTCCATTCTAGTCCAGTCCTGCCCATTCTAGCCCACTTCAGTCCATACTAGTCCAGTCCTGCCCACTTCAGTCCATTCTAGTCCAGTCCTGCCCATTCTAGCCCATTTCAGTCCATACTAGTCCAGTCCTGCCCATTCTAGCCCACTTCAGTCCATACTAGTCCAGTCCTGCCCATTCTAGCCCACTTCAGTCCATACTAGTCCAGTCCTGCCCATTCTAGCCCACTTCAGTCCATACTAGTCCAGTCCTGCCCACTTCAGTCCATTCTAGTCCAGTCCTGCCCATTCTAGCCCACTTCAGTCCATTCTAGTCCAGTCCTGCCCATTCTAGTCCACTTCATTCCATTCTAGTCCAGTCCTGCCCATTCTAGCCCACTTCAGTCCATACTAGTCCAGTCCTGCCCACTTCAGTCCATTCTAGTCCAGTCCTGCCCATTCTAGCCCATTTCAGTCCATTCTAGTCCAGTCCTGCCCATTCTAGCCCACTTTAGTCCATTCTAGACCAGTCCTGCCCATTCTAGCCCACTTTAGTCCATACTAATCTAATCCTGCCCACTTCAGTCCATACTAGTCCAGTCCTGCCCATTCTAGCCCATTTCAGTCCATACTAGTCCAGTCCTGCCCATTCTAGCCCATTTCAGTCCATACTAGTCCAGTCCTGCCCATTCTAGCCCATTTCAGTCCATACTAGTCCAGTCCTGCCCATTCTAGCCCATTTCAGTCCATACTAGTCCAGTCCTGCCCATTCTAGCCCATTTCAGTCCATTCTAGTCCAGTCCTGCCCATTCTAGCCCACTTCAGTCCATACTAGTCCAGTCCTGCCCACTTCAGTCCATTCTAGTCCAGTCCTGCCCATTCTAGCCCACTTCAGTCCATACTAGTCCAGTCCTGCCCATTCTAGCCCACTTCAGTCCATACTAGTCCAGTCCTGCCCACTTCAGTCCATTCTAGTCCAGTCCTGCCCATTCTAGTCCACTTCATTCCATTCTAGTCCAGTCCTGCCCATTCTAGCCCACTTCAGTCCATACTAGTCCAGTCCTGCCCACTTCAGTCCATTCTAGTCCAGTCCTGCCCACTTCAGTCCATTCTAGTCCAGTCCTGCCCATTCTAGCCTATTTCAGTCCATACTAGTCCAGTCCTGCCCATTCTAGCCCACTTCAGTCCATTCTAGTCCAGTCCTGCCCATTCTAGCCCACTTCAGTCCATACTAGTCCAGTCCTGCCCACTTCAGTCCATACTAGTCCAGTCCTGCCCATTCTAGCCCACTTCAGTCCATACTAGTCCATTCCTGCCCATTCTAGCCCACTTCAGTCCATACTAGTCCAGTCCTGCCCATTCTAGCCCATTTCAGTCCATACTAGTCCAGTCCTGCCCATTCTAGCCCACTTCAGTCCATACTAGTCCAGTCCTGCCCATTCTAGCCCACTTCAGTCCATACTAGTCCAGTCCTGCCCACTTCAGTCCATTCTAGTCCAGTCCTGCCCATTCTAGTCCACTTCATTCCATTCTAGTCCAGTCCTGCCCATTCTAGCCCACTTCAGTCCATACTAGTCCAGTCCTGCCCACTTCAGTCCATTCTAGTCCAGTCCTGCCCACTTCAGTCCATTCTAGTCCAGTCCTGCCCATTCTAGCCTATTTCAGTCCATACTAGTCCAGTCCTGCCCATTCTAGCCCACTTCAGTCCATTCTAGTCCAGTCCTGCCCATTCTAGCCCACTTCAGTCCATACTAGTCCAGTCCTGCCCACTTCAGTCCATACTAGTCCAGTCCTGCCCATTCTAGCCCACTTCAGTCCATACTAGTCCATTCCTGCCCATTCTAGCCCACTTCAGTCCATACTAGTCCAGTCCTGCCCATTCTAGCCCACTTCAGTCCATACTAGTCCAGTCCTGCCCATTCTAGCCCACTTCAGTCCATACTAGTCCATTCCTGCCCATTCTAGCCCACTTCAGTCCATACTAGTCCAGTCCTGCCCATTCTAGCCCACTTCAGTCCATTCTAGTCCAGTCCAATTCAGTTTAAAGTAGTCTAGTCCAGTCTAGTCTATAATCCACTCAATCAGTTCCGTCTAATTTGGTCTTGTCCAATCCAGTGAAATCCACTCAGATCCGGTTCAGTCTAGTCCATTCCAGTCCTTATAATCTAGTCTAATGCAGTCTAGGCCTCAATATCTTTGCGAGTAGACTTGCTGATAGCTGTGGCATCAGACCATGACGGGTGACATTTGTCTTAATGAATGTACCATAGACGTTTGTCGTGAAACGTAACACATAATCAAAGCTTAGTAGAGGAAGTAATAGCTTTTCCATTAGCTTTAAATGAGGAAAGAACCACAGTCGATGAGACCTGATGGTTTTTATGACTACAGTATTATATAATGACACGTATCATAGACTGAATGTCTTTATTCTGCTGTCTTTCAGGGCTGTGATGGGTCTCGGTCACGGCAGCTATTGCTTCGCGCTCCTGCGGTCCATCCCAGTCGTGTTCTACGTGGTTCTGGTCACCAGTCTCCGATACCACCTCTTCATCTGGAGCGTGTTTTCTCCCAAACTCTTGTACGAGGCCATGCACACCCTCATCACCACCGCCGTGTGTCTGTTTTTCACCTTTATGGACCAGGAACGCTCGGCTAGACCTTGAATACTAAGCCAGAACCAGAACCAGAACCAAAGCCAAACTCAGGTACAGAACAAATGGTGGAGTTGGAGTTTAAGCCACCAAAAGAAGTTCGAGAAAAAATATTTAAATGTAATTCTACCGCTGTGAAACCATTCAGAGCTTACATGGAGATTTGGCTCGCTCTACTGACTTATCTCTGTGTACGTGATTACATTTATTAATTTCTTTATTTATTTGTTGGGAGGTCATCAGCGATAACATGAAGATAACGTGCGGCGAGACCCGTGGGTGTACATATGCTAATCCTTCCAATTTAGCCGTTTCTGTTCCTGACCGTTAGTTCACCTCTGGAATAATTGAGATAAGTTTCATCATTAATAACTCTCTCCTCGCTGAGATCACAGCAGATGTAAACTCCTCACGCACTTGAAAGCTTTAAGGGATCTTAAAAGTCCTTTAAATCATATCTAAACACAGCTGCGCGTGACGTTACCGTTTAATCCGCCTGTTGGGAATGTGAAATGTAAACTGATTTATCTTGGTAAGTGTTTTTTTTCTTTATCTCAACGCTTAGATCTGGTTAATAATAAAACGAGCCCTTTTTTGATTGTGAGTAATTCATTTCTATGTGTTTTTTTCATGTGTTTTGCTTCCCTGTTGAAAAGTCTTTCTTCGATTAGAGGGTCTGATTAGTTTTAGAAGTGTTCAAGTTACTTTAATCAATTAATCAGCGGTTTCTATTTTCATCACAGTGTGCTGAGTAAATCTCATTGGTTGAAAAGTATGCTCAGCATAGCTGTATATTGAACAAATACTCTCTGATTGGCTGTGATTTTGTTGCATTAAGCAGTTTTTGAGTTAAAAAAATAAAAATTATAATTTTAACATTATTAATATTGAAAGCAGGATATTTTTTAATTCATCTTTGATGAATAGAAAGTTCAAAAGAACACCATTTGGAATAGAATGTTTGAAAAATAAATATTTTGTACCATTATAAATGTCTTTAAGTGTCAAATTGGATCAATGTAATGCATTTTTGCTTCTAAAAATGTATTAAAACAAATCTTACTAACTAACTTTTATGTGATATAGTGTACAGGCTGTTATAACCTCTGTTACAGCATCTTTACCTCTGTCATGACAATCAGGTCAAGTTTGTATTAAAATTAAAGAATATTTAATAAAATATTTCAAAATATATTTTACTAGCCACTTCAAATGAATGTCTTTGAGATATTTTAGACTTTACAATAATTGCGAAGGGGTTATAAACTTTTATTTATTTCTTTATTTATTAGCATTATTTGTGTTAAGTTGATATCTTAAAATGTATTAAGGTAACACTTTATTTTACAGTGTCCTTGTTACATATGGTACATGTACTTACCATACACTCTAAAAAATGCTGGGTTGTTTCAACCAAATTTTGGGTCAAACATGGATAAACCCAGCTGTTGGGTTAAATTTTTAAATTACATTTTTAACCCAACGTTTAGGTTTGTCCATATTTGACCCAAATTTTGGTTGAAACAACCCAGCATTTTTTAGAGTGTAGTAATAACAGTAAATTCTGCATAATTACATGCAACTAACCCTCAACCAAACCCTAATCATACCCTAACCCTATATTAATGTATTTAATATCACTTAGTACTTAAATATATAATTACACTGTAGCAGTGACACCTTAAAATAAAGTGTAACCGTTATTAATCATCAGGAATGCTGAGGAAGGATATAATTACTTCACCAGGTATTGTCCATTCTTCCTCAAAATTAGTAGAATAATGTATTCATTAGAAGTGGTAAATTCTGTATGATTCGCATCCCTCACAGAGACTGAAGCCGTGTCCTCCTCACTATTCACGCTCTGCTATGACCTTTTTATTGGCGTGAGAAGTGGATGTTGTGACCTAATGCCTTTTTGAGAGAGAGAGGAGAGTGTAGAGTCTCTCCCAGACCTCCGGGATTCAGTTCTGGTCTATATATCACACTATACGGGTTCACTGGGGATCTATAGAGCATCGGTTCCCAACAGGGGGTCGCGGCATATTTTGAAAAGTTTTGAGCAATGAGCATTAAATAAAAGTCCTTAACTTTTTCCTTTTCAAAATTTACAAAATGTATATTTTCCACTCCGTGTTTGTGTCTTATCCTGAGCCACTGGTACTCCTATAATAAGTGTTTACATTGGGACTATTTTACACGGGTTCGGATCGAGTAGCCCAGGACCGGCGTGACTCGCCATAGACGTACGCAGAGAGAAGTAGTTCCGGCTACAATGTTCTTCCGAAAGACGCATTATTCTGTTACGCAAGTTTATTATCGCTCGCTATAGCGCCAAAAGCCTCAGAAATAAAGCCTCACAAATAACATGCAAGTATTGAGGTCCCAGACAGCAGTCATTTATTAGCCTATATTCTTTATTTTACCTACACACAGTGTGAATATTTGTGTTATTGCATATTAAATAGAACCAATTTATAGGCTACTCCTCGGCTTACGCTTTTAAGATTACAAAGGGCCTACTGATGTTTTTGTTATTGTATTTTCAATATGATAAGCTATTATTTGTGCATTAACATATCTGGTTATAGTAAACATACCGTTTGTTTGAAAACAACATATTTTGTCATCCTTGCTGCAAGCTTACAAGAGCGATAATATCATTAAATGTGAAGGGGCCCTAAAATATTTTTTAGGGAAAAAGGGGGTCTCAGACAAGAAAAGGTTGGGGACCACTGATCTAGAGAACTCTAGAGTTCCTGACTCAATTCTAAAGAACGCTTTATGTAAAAAATAAATAAAAAAGGTTCTACGGGTGAAACTCAAAAAATCTGAATATTGTGCAAAAGTTCATTTATTTCAGTAATTCAACTTAAAAGGTGAAACTAATATATTATATAGACTCATTACATGCAAAGTGAGATATTTCAAGCCTTTATTTGTTATAATTTTGATGATTATGTCTTACAGCTTATGAAAACCCCAAATTCAAAATTACAATATTGTGAAAAGGTTTTTATAAGCTGTAAGCCATAATCATCAAAATTATAACAAATAAAGGCTTGAAATATCTCACTTTGCATGTAATGAGTCTATATAATATATTAGTTTCACCTTTTAAGTTGAATTACTGAAATAAATGAACTTTTGCACGATACTCTAATTTTTCCAGTTTCACCCGTAGACTATATAAGGAGAATTGTCTTAGATGATTGCATGATACTTTCATATTTAACAGGATATTATTTTTTTGAGTGATAAAGTATGCCAAATTCATATATTGGATCAAAATATAATTAATTGGTAACACTTTACAATAAGGTTAATTAGTTAACGTATAAACTAACCACGAGCAATACATTTGTTACTGTATTTGTTAATCTTGGTTAATGTTATTTACCAGTAATAAAAATACAGCTGTTCATTGTTTGTTCATGTTAGTTCACAGCGCATTAACTAATGTTAACAAGATTTTAATCAAGTATTAGTAAATGTTGAAATTAATACTGTATATGTGCAGTTCATTGTTAGTTCTAACGAACCTTATTGTGAAGTCTTACCAATGAATGATGTTGGAACCCCTAAAATGTTCTACATATGAAGCGCTTGACACTTTAGGGTTCATATATAAGCTTTACACTGTGATTTACACTGAGCTCATGCAGTAGATGTACATTTCCAAGGGTAAAAACACTCAATATTTGACATTTGAATGATATATGAGGGATAATGTACATCCGGCCGGTCATTATCACACATGAAACCCCGACAGGTTTTGCATCATGCTGAGGTTTGTTTGTCCATAATGACTGTGTTATTCTGCTTATTGCATGGCTGCTTACCAAATAAATCTGTATTAAATGTTAATTTGATTTCAAATTATGAGAAAAACAGAGCATGGAGTGATTAGTGTAATTTTATAAAAAACATTTGATTGCGTAATACGGATTGACCAATCAGAATCGAGTATTCAAGCAGGCTGTGTAAAAGTATTAATTAATGCTGTGAGATTTTCTGTGGTTATTAGATGTTTGGGGGTTCATGTCTAATTTTAGGTGATGGTTTATGTTTATTCTTCTTTTTAAAAGTATTTTGTTACATTTTCTCATTTATTTAAACGAGCTTTTCTGTTTTCTTCACATCTCCATCTCTCTTCAGTGTGTAATGTTTCAGTTCTTCTCTATATCAGTGTCAGTGTTTCTGAACTCCTGAAACGCCTCCATTGTAGTCTTGAGTTTCTTCCGGGAACGAACACGTCACAATATTCCTCATTATAATAATTAATGCGCAGAATAAAGGGGCGGGGCCTGGTTGAGTTAGTTAGTAGTGTGTTAAACTGGCGGTTATGGGAAGGGGCGGGACATTTCCCAAACACACTCGAAGCGCTCGACCAATCACAACACACTGATCCAGCCGGCCAATCAGAGCACAGTGTGCTTTTCAGAAGGAGGGGCTTCATAGAGACAGGAAGTGAACAGAGCGTTACTGACAGACTGGGAAGAGAGGAGCCGCAACAATGGAGAATATGAGGAAAATAATCAACATTCAAGCAGGAAAACCTGAAAACACATCAAGACCAGTTCTAGCTGTTGACCATGGTGTGTTGAAACCAAACGGCAACCTTCCGGTCTCTCTCCTGAATCAACACTGAGTGATTAAACTGCAGTTCATGGACTGGCCACTAGAGACCGGCTGCAGAAGAGACTCAATCCCATAAACCCTCATGTTAAAATGCCCAACTTTACAGCAGAAATAAACATGTTTACAGTCTGGTGCTAAAAGTGGTTTTGGTCTATATAGCTAATGTTGCCCTTCATGACGACTGTGAGGAGGTGAATATTTTAATAACTCATCCGTTTAAATTATATTAAGCCTTAAAGTTCTGCATAATTAAGGGCGTGGCCTCTTGAGTGACAGGTGGATTGCCGCTGATGTCACTACTAGCGTTTGTCTGTTAGCGTCACGTCACCTCAGCTAATCCGCCTCGCTGCACATTTACGTTTATCCGGGAGTGACGCTGCCAAGATGGCGACGGCCGGCTCCGCCCACTTTTGGGCTTCAAAATGCTCTTCAGAAACACTACGGGTGACGTCACACACACTACGAACATGTTTCTTTACTGTCTATGGTGATAACCATTTCACTAACTCTCTCAGTGCTTGCTTTGAAGCGGTCGTGGGTCGGTGGGTGATAAAACGGTCAAGGACGACCAGCATCGGTGTGTGAAAAAGCCTCTCGATATAAACCGGTTCTCTGTTACCTGTCCGTCATCATCCTCTGTGTGTCGGTGAGCAGGAGAGTTGTGTGTTTTTAATGTGGGGTTAGTGTCCTGCCGTCTGAGCTCTTATCAGTCATTGAGCAGAACTCACACAGGCCGTGTGCTGATGCCTTTATTTTCTTCTTCTTTCCGTTCCTCTCTTGAGCCGCACTGCCGACACGGACCGCTGACATCAGGGATTTTACATTATTATTATTATTATTATCATCATCTTTAAAGCTGCTCTAAGTGATGTTGGGTGACGTCACTCACTTCTTGTTTACGTTCAAAGTATTGTCAAACAAAACGGAGGCTAGCTAGTATGGAGGACCAAACCTGCAGAAATAAAAAATGAATAAATATGCGAAGAAATGTAAAAAAAAATTATAATATTAAATGACTATTTATACTTTTATTTCCTTATTTATATATAATTATTAGGGCTGTAGTCAAGACCACCTTTGTCGAGTCCAAGACAAGTCCAAGACCAGGACTAGTCGAGTCCAAGACCAGGACTAGTCGAGTCCAAGACCAGGACTAGTCGAGTCCAAGACCAGGACTAGTCGAGTCCAAGACCAGCACTAGTCGAGTCCAAGACCAGGGCTAGTCGAGTCCAAGACCAGGACTAGTCGAGTGTCCAAGACCAGGACTAGTCGAGTGTCCAAGACCAGGACTAGTCGAGTGTCCAAGACCAGGACTAGTTGAGTCCAAAACCAGGACTAGTCGAGTGTCCAAGACCAGGACTAGTCGAGTGTCCAAGACCAGGACTAGTCGAGCGTCCAAGACCAGGACTAGTCGAGTCCAAGACCAGGACTAGTCGACAGGACTAGTCGAGTGTCCAAGACCAGGACTAGTCAAGTGTCCAAGACCAGGACTAGTCGAGTGTCCAAGACCAGGACTAGTCGAGTGTCCAAGACCAGGACTAGTCGAGTCCAAGACCAGGACTAGTCGAGTGTCCAAGACCAGGACTAGTCGAGTCCAAGACCAGGACTAGTCGAGTCCAAGACCAGGACTAGTCGAGTGTCCAAGACCAGGACTAGTCGAGTGTCCAAGACCAGGACTAGTGGAGTCCAAGACCAGGACTAGTCGAGTGTCCAAGACCAGGACTAGTCGAGTGTCCAAGACCAGGACTAGTCGAGTGTCCAAGACCAGGACTAGTCGAGTCCAAGACCAGGACTAGTCGAGTGTCCAAGACCAGGACTAGTCGAGTCCAAGACCAGGACTAGTCGAGTCCAAGACCAGGACTAGTCGAGTGTCCAAGACCAGGACTAGTCGAGTGTCCAAGACCAGGACTAGTTGAGTCCAAGACCAGGACTAGTCGAGTGTCCAAGACCAGGACTAGTCGAGTCCAAGACCAGGACTAGTCGAGTGTCCAAGACCAGGACTAGTCGAGTCCAAGACCAGGACTAGTCGAGTCCAAGACCAGGACTAGTCGAGTCCAAGACCAGGACTAGTCGAGTGTCCAAGACCAGGACTAGTCGAGTGTCCAAGACCAGGACTAGTCGAGTCCAAGACCAGGACTAGTCGAGTGTCCAAGACCAGGACTAGTCGAGTCCAAGACCAGGACTAGTCGAGTCCAAGACCAGGACTAGTCGAGTCCAAGACCAGGACTAGTCGAGTCCAAGACCAGGACTAGTCGAGTGTCCAAGACCAGGACTAGTCGAGTGTCCAAGACCAGGACTAGTCGAGTGTCCAAGACCAGGACTAGTCGAGTGTCCAAGACCAGGACTAGTCGAGTCCAAGACCAGGACTAGTCGAGTCCAAGACCAGGACTAGTCGAGTTTTCAAGACCAGGACTAGTCGAGTCCAAGACCAGGACTAGTCGAGTCCAAGACCAGGACTAGTCGAGTGTCCAAGACCAGGACTAGTCGAGTGTCCAAGACCAGGACTAGTCGAGTGTCCAAGACCAGGACTAGTCGAGTGTCCAAGACCAGGACTAGTCGAGTCCAAGTTGTTAGATTAGACAAAATGCCTTACATTACAAATATTCAGTGTTTATAAATTGTATAAGACTATGCTTAAAACAAGAAATAAGTTATCTTGTTTTCAGAGAATATATTTATATACATTATGTTCTCTAAAAACAAGTATTAATATCTTGTGCAATTGTGCTTCTCAAGTAAATATATCTTCCTTTTAAAGATGTTTCTTTCCTGGAAAACAAGACAAAACCGTGATTAAGAGAAAGATTTAATGCAGCGTCGCTTTCTGACTTTCACAGATGTTTACTTCACTGTCCCACAGAGATCTCTCTCACACACACACGCACGCACACACACACACACACACACACACACACACACACACACACACACACGCACGCACGCACGCACGCACACACACAAACATAGTCTCTCTCGTTGTGGATAAAGTTTCTCCATTTAAACTGTCTTTTGATGTGTGTGTGTGTGTGTGTGTGTGTGTGTGTGTGTGTGTGTGTGTGTGTGTGTGTGTGTGTGTGTGTGTGTGTGTGTTTGTAGGTTTAAGCACCTGGAAAAGCTTTCATCGTTCTCAGCCTTTTCAGGATTTATAGCATACGTGTGTGTGTGTGTGTGTGTGTGTGTGTGTGTGTTGTGAGTGTAATAACGGGGCTGTCAAAGGTTTGTGTTCACAAGGAGAATGAAGCTCACAAAAGTGTGTGTGTGTGTGTGTGTGTGTGTGTGTGTGTGTGTGTGTGTGTGTGTGTGTGTGTGTGTGTGTGTGTGTGTGTGTGTGTGTGTGTGTGTGTGTGTGTGTGTGTGTGTGTGTGTGTGTGTGTGTGTGTGCAGGTAGAGATAGTGATTTCTCCTCATTTAAGGACGTCTCTGACCAACCATCTGTGAGAAGTGCGTCTGTAAACACACGGCCTAACACACACTCGCCTGCGTTCCTGGGCGCTTTCCATCCGCTCCGTTTACATCCATTTGATTTTATTTGTGTATTTGTGTGTGTGTGTGTTGGACCGTGCCTGGAACCAATCCTCCTGTTTTACTCCAGCGACGAGATCAGACGCTCGTTCAGGATTACTTTAGACATCTAACCGGTTTGCACCTCTATACGATTTTATGGTAAATAAAACTTTACAATCAGGTTCATTAGTTAACATATTAACTAACATGAACTAACAATGAGCAATACATTTGTTACTGAATTTGTTCTTTGTTAATGTTAGTTAATAAAAATACAGCTGTTTGTTCATGTTAGTTCACAGTGTATTAAAGAATAACTGTCGCCAAAATTGAACCTAGGCTATTTTAGTTAATCTACCCGAGGCAAACTTTCGTGTAAAAGCATAATCATAATTATAATGGAAACTCCACTTTTAAGATTGACCGTATTTTCGTTTTCATGTGTAGAGCCGCGTCACCAGCGGCTCTACACATGACCTCCAGCACTGACTACAGTGTGTGTGAACACAGAGTTTACTAAAGAAAGGTTTTGAACGACTCAGTTGCTGTGTCCGCCGCCATTTTGTCAGTCAAAAGTAGTCGATCTCCGAATGCAAATGAACCGACTCTGAATTTTAGTGTTGTTTCTTATATGAGGATCTTTTTTCAAATACAAAATCAATATTGATTTTCACTAACGACAAAACAACAAATTATCTGAATTTATATGCAGGGGTGTGCATAAGACTGACATGACACATGAATATGAAGGAGGTTTTATGCATGTTTATGACAACTGTCATTAAGTGTCATTCACTCAATTATGACATTTTTAATGCAAATATGACATTGTTTGAGATGTCTTTGTTATGACAACTTGATATTGTAAACCAATACATCATAACCTGTCAGTGTCATAACAACTTGACATTAACAGGACAATATAACTTGTGATAAACATGACATAGCAGATGAATTATCAAACTTAAGAAACCACTTATCTTTATGGGTCAACATTACATTAAACTGTCATGTGGTTTTGACATTGGCTGTCATGAATGTTATTCTTGACCTCAACTACAGTGGTACACATTGAATTTGTCATTAAAATGTCCATTTAATGACAAATTCAATCCATAAAGCGAAGTAGTTTCTTAAGTTTGATCATTAATCTGCTATGTCATGTTTATGACTTATTTCTGAAAGGTTATGTTGTCTTGGTAATGTCAAGTTGTCATAACAAAGACATCTCAAACAATGTCATATTTGATTTATAAATGTCATAATTGAGCGAATGACACTTAATGACAGTTGTCATAAACATGCATAAAACCTCCTTCATATTCATGTGTTATGTTATGATTATGAAGGTGTCATGTCAGTCTTATGCACACCGCTTCAAGTAAAGCGTTATCAACTGAGCTTTCCATCTTTACTCTCCTCCCTGTTACGTTGAGTTAAGTTGCATTCAGAGATCGACTACTTTTGACTGAAACCATCATTATACTCTTCTGTCGAGGATCAATATTTATTCTGCTCCCGTTTTGTGATCCTTTCGTCGTCATTCAGTTGTGAAGCAGAGCGTCTTTGAACCTCTCTCCCAAATAAAGCCCTTTCCCGAGCGCGGCTTTCCTCCGTAATTACTGCGGGATGCGGGTCGATGAGAGATTGATGTGAGAGAAAAGCAGAGAGAGAGTGAGAGTGAGAGAGAGAGAGAGAATTCTTTTTACAAATAGAATTCACAGTATATTTTACAATATGCTTATAAATATATTTTTTTTATATTATAATTATTTTACATCACAAAATGCATAAATATTAGGAGCTCACAAGAAATGTGAAAAAACCAAATCACCTTCAAACACAGAGTCTCATTGCAACACAAAATACCATTAAAAGTGATGGATTGAGACTCTTCAGGCCTTTTGTTTAGAGCTACAGTTTATGAAACGTCCTGGACTTCTTCATAAGAGCCTGAACAATCCCTCTTCAGGACAGGACTTCATCTATACACACTCCATCCTACACCACATGGACTAATGACGTATAGACATGAAGACTGAACGGCTGAAGGAATGATG
>NC_136887.1:34468718-34473718 GCF_949152265.1 Phoxinus phoxinus | reverse complement strand
AAACCTTTGTTTGCAATTACAGAGATCATACGTTTCTTGTAGTTCTGGAGCAGGTTTGCACACACTGGGATTCTGGCCCACTCCTCCATACACACCTTCTCCAGATCCTTCTGGTTTCGGGGCGGTCGCTGGGCAATACGGACTTTACATTTACATTTATTCATTTAGCAGACGCTTTTGTCCAAAGCGACTTACAAATGAGAACAATAGAAGCAATTAAACTAGCAGTAGGACAACATGTAAGTGCTAAGACCTAACGCCGTACATGTATTTTTTTTTTCATGTACTGTAATCACATAATGTGGCATATTTAAGTTTATTTGAACAGGCATTGACATTGAAGTGCCACTCATATTTACATATGCAAATGACCTGCTAAACTCTTCACATAAGTTAAAGCGGTGGTAAAATGCCCTTTTCACAAGATGTAAAATAAGTCTCTGATGTCCCCAGAGTGTGTGTGTGTGTGTGAAGTTTTTAGCAAGCACAAAATACCCCACAGATATTTTATATAGCATGTTAAAGTCACTTTTTGAGGGTGAGCAAAAACACATCTGTCCCTTTAAATGCAAATGAGCTGCTGCAGAGGGCGGGGCTTCAAGAGCTCGTGTGTGTTAGCAGCTGCGATAACCTCACACACACACACACACACTAAACTGACAGAAACTGTTCTGCCTTTAATGTTAAACCGGAGTCAGACAATGATGGAGAGACTCAAGAAGAAGTGACAACATGTAGAAGAACAGGACGTCTCTGAATGGTTAGTTGATGAATTTATGTCGCTGATGTGGAGTTAACTATTTTCAATTAGCATATTCTGTCATGATAATCTATAAATCGCTCGTATAGGAACTGTTGTGAGACGCACACAGAGTGACTTTCTATTGCATGTGAAAAGACGGATGCTAAAGTTTGAGCGGACTCACAAATGTGCTCGACTACAACAACTCTTGCTCTTCTCAACATGGACTGCGTGTTCCGGGGGCGGGGCTTATGCAAATTCTAGGGTTGGTGATGTCACTAACCCGGGAGGAATGTCGTGTAGTTCCTACAAGCCGTTTGTTGTAGTCCTTTTCTTTAAAAGCAAATATCTCCCTTTGCTCTGAACTTTGAGCGTTGTAACTTTGCAGATGTTGTTTATGATCAAACAGCAACATTACACACTCACTACAGTTAGAAAACACAACATTACACACTAACTACAGTTAGAAAAGACAACATTACACACTAACTACAGTTAGAAAACACAACATTACACACTAACTACAGTTAGAAAACACAACATTACACACTAACTACAGTTAGAAAACACAACATTACACACTAACTACAGTTAGAAAACACAACATTACACACTAACTACAGTTAGAAAACACAACATTACACACTAACTACAGTTAGAAAACACAACATTACACACTAACTACAGTTAGAAAAGTCAAATCTTAATCAAACACCCCTTTAAGTTTTATATACCGTTGAGTTGAAAAAACAGGCATGTTAATATTCATATATTAACATATTGTTTGGGTTTTCAGGGGGTTAAAAGTAAAATTGCAAGCATTAATAAGAACTAATAATAAGAATTAAGAAATTTGAGTCAGAATGAATTAGAATAAGATTTAGATGGATTCAAAATGGTCTAAGAATAAGAAGATACTGTTGCTGTTGTTTTTATAATAAATCATTATCAGCTGTATTTAAATCATTCCCGTTTTAATGCCTGCTTTTGACAGACTTCTTTATTTGTTATTACTGGAATTGGGATTAGAGTAAAGGCCCGTTCACACCGAGAAGGATGACTAAAAAAATAATAATAACTATATTAGCGTCCTCACCAGCGAAAGATATCGTTCTGTTTATTATAAGCAATTTTGTCGTTTGCAGCTTTAAATGCTTGAGCTCTTTCTGATTGGCTGTCAGTATTTTTATCTTTCATCAGCTGTGATTCAAACAATATCATTCTTCTGTGTTGCTATCATTATATATAGACAATATGTACTATATTTGTTGTCGTCCTTGTTGCAGATCTTGGTTTACTGATGTGAATACAGTGTGTGAGGAGAGCAAACACACTTTCCTAGGAGGCATTGTTTCAAACATGTTGTTACAATACTGCATATTTGAACTCTTGCCAGCTTCAGAAGTTATTAAAATGAACAAAACCCTTCTTCCGAATATCTCTGAAACTGATCCATCTTATGAACCGACGACTGAGAGCAAGTTAATGTGCCTCAACTTGACCAGTTCAGTGTGTTATATCCCTCAGGTGTGTTTTATTAGAGGTGTGTTTTATGCAATTGTTTTCATAGAGGGAAACAAGATTTCTAGTTTCAACATTATTTATTCTTCATACTTTCCCCTTTAAATACAATAAGCATCAGCTGTGTGCAAAGTGACCCATGTTTGGTTTTTGTCCATTGAAAATAGGTAATATTCAACCATTTGGACATGGAGCCGCTTTGAGATCTCCATATCTGTGGGATTTAACCATATAAGGCCTTAAAAATTGGCATACGAAAAGAAAAGTATGCTAAGAACCAGATTGTAAAATCATATTGACATATCTTTAATAATTCTTGAGTTACAGGCATGCAAACTTGGGAAAAATACAAATTTTGGCACTCAGACAGGAATGTTCAATGCAATTGTTTTCATAGAAAGAAACAAGATACATTTCTAGTTTCAACATTATTTGTTTTTCAGACATTCCTCTTTAAAAGAAAAAAAGCATCCGTTGTATGCAAAGTGACCCACGTTTGGTTTTTGACCAAACTATTTATAGCCATATTGAGATCCCAATATCTCTGGATTTAAACCACATAAAGCCTTCAAAATAAAGACACCAATAGAAAAGTTTGTTAAGAATCTACATCCAAAAGAATATTAAGATATCATTAATACTTTTTGAGTCACAGGGATTCAAACTTTGGGGGGAAACACTTGAAAACTGCTTTTCCCCCTATTTTTGAACTGTCGCCATTGGAATATAATGCAGGAAATATTGATAAAGTCAGCAGATATTACTTGCAGACCTAATAATCTCTGAGTAAAAATAAAATAATAATGCTGCCATCTTTCTAAAGTAATTTTACCCCCCTGTAATTTGGCTCCAAATCTCAGCTGAAAATTGTCATTTTGACAAAATAATGGTTTACTCAATAAATATTCATCCATGAGATTCAATATTGTGGCTTTCGTCTTCAATTATGCATGTCTTTTACCAGAAAAATAGTAGCAAAATATTAAATTTGAGCTAAAATGTGGATGATTTGACCCAAATCAAGTGAAGAATGACCCAAGTGGAATTAGAGCTATTCTTTAGCTTTCATTCAAGTTCATTATTCATGCAGATTTTGAATAGAATTAGTTTGGTTTTAAAATGCCCAGACAGTGAAAGTCTGAGCACAGTTTTGACCCGAGTTGTAAAAGTATTTTGTGTCTCTTGCTTGTCCTTCTCCAGGCCTGTTGTTCTGTTGTTTTTTGGGTGAGTTTTTACAAACACACACACACACGCACACACACTCGCACACACACACATCTGCTGCTGTCACAGTGTTTCAGAGTCATATTAACTGTGATTTGTGTCTCTCTCTGGCAGTTTCCGGGGTCGGTATCATCATGATGTCTATAAGGGACGACAGGAGGACAGTGTTGCTTTTTCAGTCCTGTTCCTGAGCTGGGAGAATTCAGACAGAGTCTATAAAGGTACTTTTTTACTTTAGACGATGGCCAAATGTTATAGAGGCAAATGATGACCGGCTGTGATCAAAACTCCAGATCACACTTCTGGATGACGAGTGTCGACCCGATGAAGCATTACAGCACCGGATTATTATTTCAGATAGTTGCCATGGCAACATTTCTCATTTTAGTTTAGTTTGTTGAAGTACTAAAATAACTAGAATCTATAAATAAACTGAAACTTTAAGGGCCCTATTTTAACGTTCTGAAACGCGAGTAACTCTGTGGGCGGATCCCGGCGCTGTTGCTATTATACCGGCGGGATAAACGACTCGTGCGCCGACGCAAATCTAAAATGTGTTGGTCTGAAGTCGCTTCATTACTCATAGGTGTGGTTTGGGCGTAACGTGAAATAAACCAATCAGAGCGTCCTCTCACATTCCCTTTAAGAGCCGGCGCGCTTGTTCCACGGCGGATTGCTATTATAACGGCGGGTTTGCCGGCGCACGCCAGGAGCGGTTCACAGCCGAGGAGACCGACGTTCTCGTCAGGGCCGTAAAACACAGAGAAGTGACATTGGGGATGATGGAGAAACACACACACATTAGCTTCGGTTAAACAGGCGTATCATAATTTGGGTAAATGTGTTGCTAGATTTATGTATTTTTTCACATCTTCACGGACACAACAATGATTTCCCTCGTGTGTTCATATTTTTCCTTTTAATAATGTATGATTTGTAAAAATGAAAACGGCTGTGTCTTTTTTGATAAGAGAATCAAAGTGTGTGTGTGTGTTGTTCACACGCTACATAATGGTCAAGCACGCGCGCTTAAAATAGCATCTGACTAACACGCGGCGCCGCTGTCTTTAGACTGGGTTTCTCCTGGTCAGTGGAGGAGTTGTTTTCTGAAACTGCAGAATATCACCAGGGAACGTTTGCGCCGGAACACACTCCTCTTTACACTGAACCGCCCCCCCGAGCGCAAGTTCATTCCCTAATTTACCGACGTGCGTCTGTGGAGGGAAGAGTCCGCTGTGTGTGGATGCAGAATAGAAATGATACATGCGTCAGCGTACAAAGTCAAAATCTATCTAGACGCATTTACAAAAAAAGTTGATTTGATAAAAAACACAACAAAATTACTAAGACCTTTGCTGAAATTAAAATGGAAACAAAACATAAAAATAAAGGCAATACCTTTGCTTTTTAAATTGCTTTTATGCAACAACAAAAACTAAATTTAAATTATAAAAATTATAATATAGTGCAAAAGTTCAAAGGTGAAACTAATATATTATATAGATTTATTACA